>NC_042962.1:2619661-2724661 GCF_901001165.1 Salmo trutta
GCATTCTGGATGAGTTGTAGGGGTTTAATGGCACAGGCAGGGAGCCCAGCCAACAGCGAGTTGCAGTAATCCAGATAGGAGATGACAAGTGCCTGGACTAGGACCTGCGCCGCTTCCTGTGTGAGGCAGGGTCGTACTCTGCGAATGTTGTAGAGCATGAACCTACAGGATCGGGTCACCGCCTTGATGTTAGTGGAGAACGACAGGGTGTTGTCCAGGGTCACGCCAAGGTTCTTAGCACTCTGGGAGGAGGACACAAGGGAGTTGTCAACCGTGATGGCGAGATCATGGAACGGGCAGTCCTTCCCCGGGAGGAAGAGCAGCTCCGTCTTGCCGAGGTTCAGCTTGAGGTGGTGAGCCGTCATCCACACTGATATGTCTGCCAGACATGCAGAGATGCGATTCGCCACCTGGTTATCAGAAGGGGGAAAGGAGAAGATTAATTGTGTGTCGTCCGCGTAGCAATGATAGGAGAGACCATGTGAGGATATGACAGAGCCAAGTGACTTGGTGTATAGCGAGAATAGGAGAGGGCCTAGAACTGAGCCACCAATAGGTCTTCAGTGGTGAACCAATAGACCTTCAGTGATGAACCAATAGGTCTTCAGGGGTGAACCAATAGGCCTTCAGTGGTGAACCTATAGAGGTGAACCTATAGACCTTCAGTGGTGAACCTATAGAGGTGAACCAATAGGCCTTCAGTGGTGAACCAATAGGCCTTCAGTGGTGAACCAATAGGCCTTCAGTGGTGAACCAATAGGCCTTCAGTGGGTGAACCAATAGGCCTTCAGTGGGTGAACCAATAGACCTTCAGTGGTGAACCAATAGGCCTTCAGTGGTGAACCAATAGACCTTCAGTGGTGAACCAATAGGCCTTCAGTGGTGAACCTATAGGCCTTCAGTGGTGAACCTATAGACCTTCAGTGGGTGAACCAATGGGCCTTCAGTGGTGAACCAATAGGTCTTCAGTGGGTGAACCAATAGGCCTTCAGTGATGAACCAATAGGCCTTCAGTGGTGAACCAATAGGCCTTCATTGGTGAACCTATAGACCTTCAGTGGGTGAACCAATGGGCCTTCAGTGGTGAACCAATAGGTCTTCAGTGGGTGAACCAATAGGCCTTCAGTGATGAACCAATAGGCCTTCAGTGGTGAACCAATAGGCCTTCATTGGTGACAGGATAATGATACTGAAAGGACAGCAACCGTTATACCAGCTCACTCATGATGGAGAGTGCACCTTGTAAACCACGAAGGGCCAGTGGTGTAGTGGAGGGTATACGCAGGTATAAACCGTATATACCCACTTTAGTTTCAGTGGGCATTGCCTATACTCACTGGTGCGTATCAAAGTAGTGTAGTGGAGGTATACAATGTATCAGTCATGTTGTACAAAAGAGAAATCAAGCACAAAGTAGCACAAAGACCGCGAAATATATTGAAATGCTGTGCAGCACACACACACAGCCGTGTTTCAGTGGACTATCTTCTGTAGTCTTCCCTGTGGCTCAGTTGGTACAGCATGGTGTTTGCAACGCCAGCATGGTGTGTGCAACGCCAGGGTTGTGGGTTCGATTCCCACGGGGGGATAGTACAAAAAGAAATGCATGAAATGAAATGTATGCATCACTACTGTAAGTCGCTCTGGATAAGAGCGTCTGCAAATGACTAAAATGTAAAATGTAGGCAGCAGGAGTGTGCAGGTCTCAACTGGTTTTGTTATGGAGCAGCTCACAGACTAAATGACATCGGTAGCCGGTAGGGTAAGAAAGACCTTTCAACTTATATCTACCAGTAAATGTATTGTATCTACCAGTAAATGTTTGATATCTACCAGTAAATGTTTGATATCTACCAGTAAATGTACGAAATCTACCAGGAAATGTATGATATCTGCCAGTAAATGTTTGATATCTGCCAGTTAATGTTTGATATCTACCAGTAAATGTATGATATCTGCTAGTAAATGTATGATATCTGCCAGTAAATGTATGATATCTGCCAGTAAATGTATGATATCTGCCAGTAAATGTATGATATCTGCCAGTAAATGTATGATATCTGCTAGTAAATGTATGATATCTGCCAGTAAATGTTTGATATCTGCCAGTAAATGTATGATATCTGCCAGTAAATGTTTGATATCTGCCAGTAAATGTATGATATCTGCCAGTAAATGTATGATATCTGCCAGTAAATGTATGATATCTGCCAGTAAATGTATGATATCTGCCAGTAAATGTACGATATCTGCCAGTAAATGTATGATATCTGCCAGTAAATGTACGATATCTGCCAGTAAATGTATGATATCTGCCAGTAAATGTATGATATCTGCCAGTAAATGTATGATATCTGCCAGTAAATGTATGATATCTGCCAGTAAATGTATGATATCTGCCAGTAAATGTATGATATCTGCCAGTAAATGTATGATATCTGCCAGTAAATGTATGATATCTGCCAGTAAATGTATGATATCTGCCAGTAAATGTTTGATATCTGCCAGTAAATGTTTGATATCTGCCAGTAAATGTATGATATCTGCCAGTAAATGTATGATATCTGCCAGTAAATGTATGATATCTGCCAGTAAATGTATGATATCTGCCAGTAAATGATTGATATCTGCCAGTAAATGTATGATATCTGCCAGTAAATGTATGATATCTGCCAGTAAATGTTTGATATCTGCCAGTAAATGTTTGATATCTGCCAGTAAATGTATGATATCTGCCAGTAAATGTATGATATCTGCCAGTAAATGTATGATATCTGCCAGTAAATGTATGATATCTGCCAGTAAATGTATGATATCTGCCAGTAAATGTTTGATATCTGCTAGTAAATGTATGATATCTGCCAGTAAATGTATGATATCTGCCAGTAAATGTATGATATCTGCCAGTAAATGTTTGATATCTGCCAGTAAATGTATGATATCTGCCAGTAAATGTATGATATCTGCCAGTAAATGTATGATATCTGCCAGTAAATGTATGATATCTGCCAGTAAATGTATGATATCTGCCAGTAAATGTATGATATCTGCCAGTAAATGTATGATATCTGCCAGTAAATGTATGATATCTGCCAGTAAATGTATGATATCTGCCAGTAAATGTTTGATATCTGCCAGTAAATGTTTGATATCTGACAGTAAATGTATGATATCTGCCAGTAAATGTATGATATCTGCCAGTAAATGTATGATATCTGCCAGTAAATGTATGATATCTGCCAGTAAATGTTTGATATCTGCTAGTAAATGTATGATATCTGCCAGTAAATGTATGATATCTGCCAGTAAATGTATGATATCTGCCAGTAAATGTTTGATATCTGCTAGTAAATGTATGATATCTGCCAGTAAATGTATGATATCTGCCAGTAAATGTATGATATCTGCCAGTAAATGTTTGATATCTGCCAGTAAATGTATGATATCTGCCAGTAAATGTATGATATCTGCCAGTAAATGTATGATATCTGCCAGTAAATGTATGATATCTGCCAGTAAATGTATGATATCTGCCAGTAAATGTTTGATATCTACCAGTAAATGTATGATATCTGCCAGTAAATGTATGATATCTGCCAGTAAATGTTTGATATCTGCCAGTAAATGTATGATATCTGCCAGTAAATGTATGATATCTGCCAGTAAATGTTTGATATCTGCCAGTAAATGTATGATATCTGCCAGTAAATGTATGATATCTGCCAGTAAATGTTGATATCTGCCAGTAAATGTATGATATCTGCCAGTAAATGTATGATATCTGCCAGTAAATGTATGATATCTGCCAGTAAATGTATGATATCTGCCAGTAAATGTATGATATCTGCCAGTAAATGTATGATATCTGCCAGTAAATGTATGATATCTGCCAGTAAATGTATGATATCTGCCAGTAAATGTATGATATCTGCCAGTAAATGTATGATATCTGCCAGTAAATGTTTGATATCTGCCAGTAAATGTTTGATATCTGCCAGTAAATGTATGATATCTGCCAGTAAATGTATGATATCTGCCAGTAAATGTATGATATCTGCCAGTAAATGTATGATATCTGCCAGTAAATGTATGATATCTGCCAGTAAATGTTTGATATCTACCAGTAAATGTATGATATCTGCCAGTAAATGTATGATATCTGCCAGTAAATGTATGATATCTGCCAGTAAATGTTTGATATCTGCCAGTAAATGTATGATATCTGCCAGTAAATGTTTGATATCTGCCAGTAAATGTATGATATCTGCCAGTAAATGTTTGATATCTGCCAGTAAATGTATGATATCTGCCAGTAAATGTTTGATATCTGCCAGTAAATGTATGATATCTGCCAGTAAATGTATGATATCTGCCAGTAAATGTATGATATCTGCCAGTAAATGTATGATATCTGCCAGTAAATGTATGATATCTGCCAGTAAATGTATGATATCTGCCAGTAAATGTATGATATCTGCCAGTAAATGTATGATATCTGCCAGTAAATGTATGATATCTGCCAGTAAATGTTTGATATCTGCCAGTAAATGTATGATATCTGCCAGTAAATGTTTGATATCTGCCAGTAAATGTTTGATATCTGCCAGTAAATGTATGATATCTGCCAGTAAATGTATGATATCTGCCAGTAAATGTATGATATCTGCCAGTAAATGCTAACTAAGGCAACAATGGGTATGGAAACCAGGTGTTGTAAAAAGTTGAATCCGAAGTGTTGGTTAGTAAGCTATTTGTGATGCGCAATTGTCATTGTGTGGTGTTTTCATCAAGGGGCGTAGATTGTACCTTGATGGGTCTGGGTGGACACAGGCCTACCCACTGGGGAGCAAGGCCCTGACAGGCCCACCCACTGGGGAGCAAGGCCCTGACAGGCCCACCCACTGGGGAGCAAGGCCCTGACAGGCCCACCCACTGGGGAGCCAGGCCCTGACAGGCCCACCCACTGGGGAGCAAGGCCCTGACAGGCCCACCCACTGGGGAGCCAGGCCCTGACAGGCCCACCCACTGGGGAGCAAGGCCCTGACAGGCCCACTCACTGGGGAGCCAGGCCCTGACAGGCCCACCCACTGGGGAGCAAGGCCCTGACAGGCACACCCAATCAGATTGATGTGGTTTAAGCGTTGTTGTGAACTTAGATCATCAAATTGTGGGTTTTTTCTATAAAAAATAGTGTGATTTTGAGTGTGGAAATCTGGAACATCTATAGGAAAACATAAAAAAAATCATAGGAAAACAGAATTTTTCACACAGGGTGCGTTTCCTTCGCTGGGCGGGCTGTTTGGGAACTGTTTTGCTAAATTAGAGTATACTTTCACTTCTCCGGGCTCCACTGCATAAGGCTGATGGAAAGACAGCAGTCACACACAGCATAATGTTAAAGGATAACCAGTCCATTATCTCAGACATAATGAGCCTATACTCACTTTTTAATCCCTACCGGTGCGTTTCAAAGTAGTGTAGTGGATGTATTCACAGAGCGCGCAGCACACAACACAAAAACACCAACATTATTAAGCGTTGAGATCCCTGCGTTCTTAGGCTGTGGGTCATCAGGTTGGTCTCTGCTGAGTCAAGTCATTCATCTTAAAAGAGACCCAACCATCATCCCAAACCGTCGCCCTGGAGACAGCAGTCACACACAATCAAATCAAATCAAATGTATTTATATAGCCCTTCTTACATCAGCTGATATCTCAAAGTGCTGTACAGAAACCCAGCATAAAACCCCAAACAGCAAGCAATGCAGGTGTAGAATCACACAGCACAGAAAGAGAGGAGGACGAGGTTTTTCTGGCTAATGTGTTCCGTCACTTGTTCTCTTGTTTCCTGGGTCTCTCTTCCGTATCAGGACAAGCGGATCACCGGCGGCTATGAGACCGTGCCGACTGATGACATCCACATGAAGCAGATCGGTTACGATAAGGAGTGGCTGCACTTCATCAGAGAGTTCATATCCCCCGTCACTCTCAAAGTCTTCTCTGGATATTACACCAAGGTACGCAATGATTGCAACTACTGTTACATCATCTGTTATATTACATCATCTGTTATATTACATCAACTATTATATTACATCATCTATTATATTACATCAACTATTATATTACATATATTATGTTACATCAACTGTTATATTACATCATCTATTATATTACATCATCTATTATATTACATCAACTATTATATTACATCTACTATTATATTACATATATTATGTTACATCAACTATTATATTACATCATCTATTATATTACATCAACTATTATATTACATATATTATGTTACATCAACTGTTATATTACATCATCTATTATATTACATCATCTATTATATTACATCATCTATTATATTACATCAACTATTATATTACATCATCTATTATAATACATCATCTATTATATTACATCATCTATTATATTACATCTATTATATTACATCAACTATTATATTACATCACCTATTATATTACATCAACTATTATATTACATCACCTATTATATTACATTAACTATTATTTTACATCATCTATTATATTACATCATCTATTATATTACATCAACTATTATATTACAGATATTATATTACATCATCTATTAAAACAGTGCATGATGACAATTGCGCATCACAGATAGCCTACTAACCAGCACTTCGAACTGAACTTTTTACAATGTTTCACTGATTATAGGTTGAGCAGCAGATACTGTCTAAGAGATGGTGAAAGACATGACGTCATTTTGGGCTTATCTTCACCCAGGGATGATCTAAGAGATGGTGAAAGATAGTATGTAAATGTGTGATTTGGGCTGTTCTCACAGGGCTATGCAGTGATGAACTTTGTTGTGAAGTACACCCCTGGCAGGCAGGCATACCTGAGACCCCATCATGACTCCTCCACATTCACTATCAACGTTGCTCTCAACAGCAAAGGAACTGACTTCCAGGTAAGACATTGTATTGTATCTCAAAACATGAACTGACTTCCAGGTAAGACATTGTAGTGAATCTATAAACAGGAACTGACTTCCAGGTAAGACATTGTACTGAATCTCAACACAGGAACTGACTTCCAGGTAGACACTGTATCTCAACACAAAATACCACTTATCTCATGTCCACAGTAGAGCACACAATGAAAATATACAGTTACACACAGATATTTACTGGGTGCTGTATTCTCTCTCTCCCTCTCCCCTTCTCTCTCCAGGGTGGTGGCTGTCGGTTCCACAGGTATAACTGCTCAGTAGATTCTCCTAGGAAGGGCTGGAGTTTCATGCACCCAGGCCGTCTGACGCACCTCCATGAAGGCCTGCCCACCACCAACGGAACACGCTACATCGCTGTCTCCTTCATCGACCCTTGAAACCTTACACTCTACACTAGCATTTTATCATTTAAAAAAAAAAAAATTTTTAAAAAAAGTGCTTGTTTTTGTTGTTAATTTGATCAGTTTTTTTGGTCTTAATGATGCAGTGCCTTATTGATGTTGTGATCATGACATTTTCCGGATGCAAATTACTGTCCCCCCCCCCAAAAAAAAAAAAAAGTTTTTTTTTGTTGTTGTTGAAAAGAACACAAGACACAAAGGAATTGTGGGTAAGGTCATGCCAGAGTCAGACAATCACTTTCATTTGAAACTCTCTGTCAAACAGAGTGCGGTGCCTTAACATGATGACTGTAGCTCACCATCTGCATTTCAGGGCAAATATAGTAGAGCCTTCATACGTCACATCACTCAGAGTTTAATCATTTGAATCAATTAGTCAGTAGTCCCACCCATACATCCTATCCAATTAATGAGTAATCCTAACCACAATCCTAATAAATTAGTCAGTAATCCCACCCATAATCCTGATCAATCAGTCAGTAATCCCACCCATAACCCTGATCAATTAGTCAGTAATCCCACCCATAATCCTGATCAATAAATCAGTAATCCAATCCATAATCCTGAACAATTAGTCAGTAATCCCACCCATAATCCTGAACAATTAGTCAGTAATCCCACCCATAGTCCTGATACATTTGTCAGTAATCCCACCCATAATCCTGAACATTTAGTAAGTAACCCACCCATAATCCTGAACATTTACTGAGTAATCCCACCCAAAATCTTGAACAATTAGTCAGTAATCCAACCCATAATCCTGAACAATTAGTCACTAGTCCCACCCATAATCCTGAACAATTAGTCAGTAATCCCACCCATAATCCTGAACAATTAGTCAGTAATCCCACCCATAATCCTGAACAATTAGTCAGTAATCCCACCCATAATCCTGATCAATTAGTCATTAATCCCACCCATAATCTAAAGGAAATATGTGTTAAAGGTTATTCTGCCAACAGGCAGCTTGTTTTAACCATTTTAGCTCGGTTACCTGTTTGTATGGTTAACCTGTACTTTAAAGTGTAGTTTTAAAACCATTGTTCATCCATGTTCTGTCCACCCCTTTTACGAACGTTGGGTTGCAGTTTGTTACCTGATAATACGACCGACATGCCCAATGAAATATATATATATATATTTTTTTGCACACCAGATAAAAACATGAATTACAGAAGAATTTAATATGAATTCTGGTTGAATGAAGTTGGATATTGTCAAAATGTTTTACTTGAAATGTTTTTTTACATCGCAGCACATCACAGGAGATGTTTACTTTCTCTGAAAGTTGTTTGTGAATGAACTTTGAACCTCAGCCTGTTCAAGTGCTTAACTTATTGTGAAATGGATGGAACTGTAATAAAGTTGTAAAACAACAACATGAAAAGTATTTTTTTACTTCCATCAGTCACATTGTCTTTTGAGAAACGATCCCCATTGAAAGACCGTAGAGTAGGACGGGTGAAGAACACAGCTTTACATTTTTCCCCCTCTATTGTAAGATTAACTTCTATTATCTTGAAGCCATCAGTCAAAACCATTCAATTCTCTTTTTCTCTGCATTGTTTCATTAAAAACCAACTTTGGAAAGAATTAAGACTCCCTCATCACAAATATACACTGAATTACACACTGAATTACACAGGGAAATACATACATTATTACACACAGCCACAAGGAGCCTATAACCTACCGCCATGATCTGTGAGCCCTTACTGTCATGTCTAAAGAATAGTTAATCAATCACAGTCAAGAATGACCCAAGGTTTTTTTGTTTTTTTTTCACCTTTATTTAACAAGGTAGGCTAGTTGAGAACCAGTTCTCATTTACAACTGCAACCTGGCCAAGATAAAGCAAAGCAGTGTGACGAAAACAACACAGAGTTACACATAAACAAACGTACAGTCAATAACACAATAGAAAAATCTATGTACAGTGTGTGCAAATGTAGTACGATTAGGGAGGTAAGGCAATAAATAGGCCATAGAGGCGAAATAATTACAATTTAGCATTAACACTGGAGTGATAGATGTGCAGATGATGATGTGCAAGTGGAGATACTGGGGTGCAAAAGAGCAACAAAAAAAAATAACATGGGGATGAGGTAGTTGGGTGGGCTATTTACAGATGGGCTATGTACAGGTGCAGTGATCGGAAAGCTGCTCTGACAGCTGATGTTTAAAGTTAGAGAGGGAGATATAAGTCTCCAGCTTCAGTGCTACGGGTGGGTGTTGCTATGGTGACCAGTGAGCGAAGATAAGGCGGAGCTTTACCTAGCAGAGACTTGTAGATGACCTGGAGCCAGTGGGTTTGGCGACGAGTATGAAGCGAGGGCCAGCCAACGAGAGCATACTGGTTGCAGTGGTGGGTAGTATATGGGGCTTTGGTGACAAAACAGATGGCACTGTGATAGACTTCCTCCAATTAGCTGAGTAGAGTGTTGGAGGCTATTTTGTAAATGACATCGCCAAGGTCAAGGATCGGTAGGATAGTTTTACGAGGATATGTTTGGCAGCATGAGTGAAGGAGGCTTTGTTGCGAAATAGGAAGCCAATTCTAGATTTAATTTTGGATTGGAAATGCTTAATGTGAGTCTGGAAGGAGAGTTTACAGTCTAACCAGACACCTAGGTATTTGTAGTTGTTCACATATTCTAAGACAGAACTGTCCAGAGTAGTGATGCTAGTCGGGCGGGCGTGTGCGGGCAGCAATCGATTGAATAGCATGCATTTAGTTTTACTAGCATTTAAAAGCAGTTGGAGGCCACGGAAAGAGAGTTGTATGGCATTGAAGCTCATCTGGAGGTTTAACACAGTGTCCAAAGAAGGTCCAGATGTATACAGAATGGTGTCGTCTGCATAGAGGTGGATCAGAGAATCACCAGCAGCAAGAGCGACATCATTGATATATGCAGAGAAAAGAGTCGGCCCGAGAATTGAACCCTGTGGCACCCACATAGAGACTGCCAGAAGTCCGGACAACAGGCCCTCCAATTTGACACACTGAACTTTATCTGAGAAGTAGTTGGTGAACCAGGCGAGGCAGTCATTTGTGAAACCAAGGCTATTGAGTCTGCCGATAAGAATGAGTGATTGACAGAGTCGAAAACCTTGGCCAGGTCGATGGAGACGGCTGCACAGTACTGTCTTTTATCGATGGCGGTTATGATGTCGTTTAGGACCATGAGCGTGGCTGAGGTGCACCCATGACCAGCTCGGAAACCAGATTGCAATGTGGAGAAGGTACGGTGGGATTCGAAATGGTCTGTGATCTGTTTCTGAATTTGGCTTTTGAAGATTTTAGAAAGGCAGGGCAGGATGGATATAGGTCTGTAACAGTTTGGGTCTAGAGTGTCTCCCCCTTTGAAGAGGGGGATGACCCAGCTTTTCAATCTTTGGGGATCTCAGACGATACGAAAGAGAGGTTGAACAGGCTAGTAATAGGGGTTGCAACAATTTCTGCAGATAATTTCAGAAAGAGAGCGTCCAGATTGTCTTGCCCAGCTGATTTGTAGGCATCCAGATTTTGCAGCTCTTTCAGAACATCAGTCTGGATTTGGGTGAAGGAGAAGCGGGGGGGGGGGCTTGGGCAAGTTTCTGCGGGGTAGTGCAGAGGTGTTGGCCATGGTAGGGGTAGCTAGGTGGAAAGCATGGCCAGCCGTAAAAAAATGCTTTTTGAAATGATCAATTATCATGGATTTATCGGTGGTGACAGTGTTTCCTAGCCTCAGTGCGGTGGGCAGCTCCAAAGAGGTGCTCTTATTCTCCATGGACTTAACAGTGTTCCAAAACCTTTTGGAATTAGTGCTACAGCATGCACATTTCTGTTTAGAAAAGCTAGCCTTAGCTTTCCTAACTGACTGTGTGTGTTGGTTCCTGACTTGTTGCATATCGTGGGGACTATTCGATGCTAATGCAGAAAGCCACAGGATGTTTTTGTGCTGGTCAAAGGCAGTCAAGTCTGGGGTGAACCAAGGGCTATATCTGTTGTTAGTTCTACATTTTTTGAATGCGGCATGCTTATTTAAGATGGTGAGGAAAGCATTTTTAAAACCTGTTACGGCTGGGGGTTCTGCTAGCGGAACGTTTCGACAACATCCGGTGAAATTGAGGAGCGCGAAATTCCCCCCAAAATATTATAAATATTTAACTTTCATACATTCACAGGTGCAATACACCAAATTAAAGCTTAACTTCTTGTTAATCTAGCCACCGTGTCAGATTTCAAAAAGGCTTTACGACGAAAGCAAACCATGCGATTATCTGAGGACAGCACCCCATCAAACAAACACATGACAATCATATTTCAACCCGCCAGGCGCGACACAAAAGTCAGAAATAACGATATGATTCATGCCTTACATTTGAAGAGCTTCTTCTGTTGGCACTCCAATATGTCCCATAAACATCAGAAATGGTCCTTTTGTTCAATTAATTCCATTGTTATATCTCCAAAATGTCAATTTATTTGGCGCTTTTGATTCAGAAAAACACCGGTTCCAACTCGCCCAACATGACGACAAACTATCTAATCAGTTACCTGTAAACTTTGTCCAAACATTTCAAACAACTTTCCAAATCCAACTTTAGATATTTTAAAACGCAAATAATCGATAAAATGTAAGACGGGATAAACTGCGTCAAATAAAATTAAGGTGGAGCGAGCTTCAGGTCGTGCGCCCCAAACAAAACAGTGGCTTCCACATCTAGTGGAAGCCATATGAACTGCAACCAGATGCCTCAGAAATCTAGATTCACATAGAAAACTAATTGAAAACACAGCCACCTCAAAAACAAATTTTCCTCGATGGTTTGTCCTCGGGGTTTCGCCTGCCAAATAAGTTCTGTTATACTCACAGACATAATTGTAACAGTTTTAGAAACTTTTGAGTGTTTTCTATCCAAATCTACCAATTATATGCATATTCTAGCTTCTGGGCCTGAGTAGCATACAGTTTACTTTGGGCACGCTTTTCATCCGGACGCGAAAATACCGCCCCTAGCCCGAAGAGGTTTTAAAGAGCAACCAGGCTTCATAGCAGATGACTGCTATGGTGTGTGGTTATCCCCTCCCAAAATGGCTGCTGTGCCATTTCCTCCAACAATACTTACCACAACAACAAAAAAAACATATATTTTGTGTTATAGTCTCTTACATTATTTTAACATTTCTACAAACTTCAGAATGTTGTCTTTCCAATGGTACCAATTATATGTATATCCTGGCTTCAGGGCCTGAGCAACAGGTAGTTTACTTTGGGCAATTCAGTCAGGCGGAAATGGAGAAAAATAGACCCTAGCCTGAAGAAGATTTATTTAAGCATATCCCAGTTTAGGTCACCTAACAGCACGAACTCTGAAGATAGATGGGGGGCAATCAATTCAGATATGGTGTCCAGGTCACAGCTGGGGGCTGAGGGGAGTCTATAACAAGCGGCAACAGTGAGATACTTATTTCTGGATTTTTAAAAGTAGAAGCTCGAATTGTTTGGGCACAGACCTGGATAGTATGACAGAACTCTGCAGGCTGTCGCTGCAGTAGATTGCAACTCTGCCCCCTTTGGCAGTTCTATCTTGTCGAAAAATGTTGTAGTTGGGGATGGACATTTCTGAATTGTTGGTGGCCTTCCTAAGCTAGGATTCAGACACGGCTAGGACATCCGGGTTGGCAGAGTGTGCTAAAGCAGTGAATAAAACAAACTTAGGGAGGAGGCTTCTGATGTTAACATACATGAAACCAAGGCTTTTACGGTTACAGAAGTCAACAAATGAGAGTGCCTGGGGAATGGGAGTGGTGCTGGGGGCTGTAGGGCCTGGGTTAACCTCTACATCACCAGAGGAACAGAGGAGGAGTAGGATAAGGGTACGGGTAAAGGCTATAAGAACTGGTCGTCTAGTGTGTTGGGGACAGAGAATAAAAGGAGCAGATTTCTGGGCGTGGTAGAATAGATTCAGGGCATAATGTACAGACAAGGGTATGGTAGGATGTGAGTACAGTGGAGGTAAATCTAGGCGTTGAGTGACGATGAGAGAGGTTTCGTCTCTGGAGGCACCAGTTAAGCCAGGTGAGGTCTCCGCATCTGTGGGGGGAGGGACAAAATAGCTATCTGAGGCATTTTGAGCGGGGCTGGGGGCTCAAGAGGGAAATAAAACAATAACTAACCGAAACAGCAGTAGACAACGCATATTGACATTAGGGAGAGGCATGTGTAGCTGAGTGATCATAGGGTCCAATGAGCAGCAATAGGTTTTAGCAATAGGTTCAATACAGTGTGTAGAGTGAAGGATCAGTACAGTGTGTAGAGTGAAGGATCAGTACAGTGTGTAGAGTGAAGGATCAGTACAGTGTGTAGAGTGAAGGATCAGTACAGTGTGTAGAGTGAAGGATCAGTACAGTGTGTAGAGTGAAGGATCAGTACAGTGTGTAGAGTGAAGGATCAGTACAGTGTGTAGAGTGAAGGATCAGTACAGTGTGTAGGGTGAAGGTTCAATACAGTGTGTAGAGTGAAGGTTTCTATAAACTGTGTAGATTGAAAGTTCAGTGTAGTTCAGTTTACCCAGTGTATTAGTGATGATGGCAAGATACCGAGTTCACAGAGGAGTAGAGGAAGATTGATGATAAGAGTCTTGGCAGAAATGGATGCAGGAGTTTTTTTTTGTGGGTCGGTGTGTGTTGGTGGGTCTGGCTGCAGCAAGGTGTTAGAGAGAGAGAGAGAGAGAGAGAGACGCAGGGCGTCTGTGTGTATATTTAACTCACCTGGGTGCCTTACAGACGAGATTATCCTTGTCGTGATTTAGCCTGGCCTCTTTCTGACCTCAGAGCAGTGAAAAGCACAGTGACACATCAATCCCCACTTTACCCTATCCCCCGTTATTCTAACCTCCTAAATGTAGCATAGCTGTTTTCAGCACTTTGAGCGTGTCTAATTTATTTAACATTGACGTTTGTTAATGTACCAGTAAAGTAATTCAGTGTTTTTAAATGACAACTGTATTCATACACATTGACT
Organism: Salmo trutta; assembly: GCF_901001165.1. Classification (NCBI taxonomy): domain Eukaryota; kingdom Metazoa; phylum Chordata; class Actinopteri; order Salmoniformes; family Salmonidae; genus Salmo; species Salmo trutta. The sequence goes on from NC_042962.1 coordinate 2,634,077, forward strand.
TCCAGTCATTGCACTTACTAATCAAATGAAATCAAATCAAATGTATTTATATAGCCCTTCTTACATCAGCTGATATCTCAAAGTACTGTACAGAAACCCAGCCTAAAACCCCAAACAGCAAGCAATGCAGGTGTAGAAGCACGGTGGCTAGGAAAAACTCCCTAGAAAGGCCCCAACCTAGGAAGAGACCTAGAGAGGAACCAGGCTATGAGGGGTGGCCAGTCCTCTTCTGGCTGTGCCGGGTGGAGATTAGAAACCTAGAGAGGAACCAGGCTCTGAGGGGTGGGCCAGTCCTCTTCTAGCTGTGCAGGGTGGAGATTAGAAACCTAGAGAGGAACCAGGCTCTGAGGGGTGGCCTGTCCTCTTCTGGCTGTGCTGGGTGGATTTGATTTGATTTGATTAGTAAGTGCAATGACTGGAAGTCAATGTGTAGCTAAACTAATGCTAGTTAAGAGTCCCTGACTATCTGCACGTAGCTTTCCCTGCCACATGCGCCCTGACCCGCCTAGACGTTTGAGAAGGTCTTGTGAAGCAGCAGATTGGCTGGAGGGGAGAGAGAGAGGAGTGAGGGAGAGGGAGAGGAGGGGTGTGGGAGAAAGGGGGAAGGGGGAAGGAGGGGGAGATTTAGGTCAGGCGTTAGGCGCAGGGTTCCCTCCTGGTGAAAGAGTCCTTTGTGGGGCAGTGAAGGGAGCAGCTTTCTCAGCGGTCTATCTCGGTCTGGCCACTGTCCAGCTCTCTGAAGAGGAGCATTGATCAACCCCCTTAGCCAGCCAGCCCAGGAAACTGGCTTGCCTAATAACCTCACAGCTTCTCACTGAAACAATTTATCAAAAGGCTGAACGGCGCAGCTGCCTAACTGTATATTTTCATTGTGTTCTCTACTGTGGGCTAAAGTACAGTGACATGAGATGAGAGGACTTTTGTGTTGAGATACAATGTCTTACCTGGAAGACACTTCCTGTTTATCGATTCACTACAATGTCTTAGCTGAAAGTCAGTTCCTGTTTATAGATTCACTACAATGTCTTACCTGGAAGTCAGTTCCTGTTTATAGATTCACTACAATGTCTTACCTGGAAGTCAGTTCCTGTTTATAGATTCACTACAATGTCTTACCTGGAAGTCAGTTCCTGTTTATAGATTCACTACAATGTCTTACCTGGAAGTCAGTTCAGGTTTTGAGATACAGTACAATGTTTTACCTGGAAGTCAGTTCCTGTGTTGAGATTCAGAACAATGTCTTACCTGGAAGTCACTTCCTGTTTATAGATTCAGTACAATGTCTTACCTGGAAGTCACTTCCTGTTTATAGATTCAGTACAATGTCTTACCTGGAAGTCACTTCCTGTGTTGAGATTCAGTACAATGGCTTACCTGGAAGTCACTTCCTGTTTATAGATTCACTACAATGTCTTACCTGGAAGTCACTTCCTGTTTATAGATTCACTACAATGTCTTACCTGGAAGTCAGTTCCTTTGCTGTTGAGAGCAACGTTGATAGTGAATGTGGAGGAGTCATGATGGGGTCTCAGGTATGCCTGCCTGCCAGGGGTGTACTTCACAACAAAGTTCATCACTGCATAGCCCTGTGAGAACAGCCCAAATCACACATTTACATACTATCTTTCACCATCTCTTAGATCATCCCTGGGTGAGGATAAGCCCAAAATGACATCATGTCTTTCACCATCTCTTAGACAGTATCTGCTTCTCAACCTATAATCAGTGAAACATTGTAAAAAGTTCAGTCCGAAGTGCTGGTTAGCAGGCTATCTGTGATGCGCAATTGTCATCATGCACTGTTTTAATAGATGATGTAAGACAATATATGTAATATAATAGATGTAATATAATAGATTATGTAATATAATAGATGTAATATAATAGATGTAATATAATAGTTGATGTAATATAATAGTAGATGTAATATAATAGATGATGTAATATAATAGATGTAATACAATATATGTAATACAATAAATGTAATACAATAAATGTAATATAATATATGTAATGCAATATATGTAATACAATATATGTAATACAATATATGTAATATAATATATGTAATACAATATATGTAATATAATATATGTAATACAATATCTGTAATATAATAATTGTGTAACGGCCATCGTTGAAGAGAGTAGACCAAGGCGCAGCGTGGTTAGTGCTCATCATGAATTTATTAAAGATAGAACACTTTAAACAAAAAAAACACGAAACCGACAGCCAAACAGTTCTGTCAGGTGCAAACCACTAAACAGAAATTAACTACCCACAAACCCCAAAGGAAAAACAGGCTGCCTAAGTATGACTCCCAATCAGTGATGTACAGCTGTCCCTGATTGAGAGCCATACCAGGCCAAAACAAAGAAATACAAAGCATAGAAAAAAGGACATATATTACAAATTATATATGTAATATAATATCTGTAATATAATAGTTGATGTAATATAATAGTTGATGTAATATAATAGTTGATGTAATATAATATATGTAATATAATAGATGATGTAATATAATAGTTAATGTAATATAATAGATGATGTAATATAATAGTTAATGTAATATAATAGATGATGTAATATAATAGTTAATGTAATATAATAGATGATGTAATATAATAGTTGATGTAATATAATAGTTGATGTAATATAATAGTTGATGTAATATAATAGTTGATGTAATATAATAGATGATGTAATATAATAGATGATGTAATATAATAGTTGATGGAATATAATAGTTAATGTAATATAATAGATGATGTAATATAATAGATGATGTAATATAATAGATGATGTAATATAATAGTGTTTGTAATATAATTGTTGATGTAATAGAAAAGTTTTAGGAACCATTCAATCATGCATCATCTCACATGTTGGCGTATTCTCTCTGCTACCAAACCATCACATAGTACGAATGCTGGTCTTGGATCACTTTCCCTTTTACTGTATATCACAATAAAGAAGGTTATATATACCGGGCGGACCGGATTTTCTGCTCTGAGACACTTTGTAAAGAAGGGCCCAGCTCCCTGTGCATTTACTACACCTAGCAGCATCAAATCAAATCAAATGTATTTAAATAGCCCTTCTTACATCAGCTGATATCTCAAAGTGCTGTATAGAAACCCAGCCTAAAACCCCAAAACAGCAAGCAATGCAGGTGCAGAAGCACATACAGTTAGAGTGTTATTATGGGTGTCCTGGAAAGAGAGAGAGAGCCTGATGTGAAGCCTCTGTGTGACAAGGCTGAGAGTTGTAATCCCATGGTTAATTAATACAAATGGCCCCGTTAAGTGCTGGGTGGTCAGAGAAAGATAGTGATTGCAGTGAGTGTGGCATACTAAGTACACTCTGGTCCAAACCACACAATGTCCTCCAGCCCCTCTAGGCCTGGGTGTTTACAACAGACAGACAGACTGGTAGTCCTTAGCCCTACAGTTAGCTAGTTCAGAGGGCTGAAGCCTGAGGCCTGAGTGGCTGGCTATGGGCACGTGTGGGGGGGGCACAAACGTGCTTATAGAGAGAGAGGCAGCGAGAGAGAGAGAGGCAGCGAGAGAGAGAGGCAGCGAGAGAGAGAGAGAGAGAGAGAGAGAGAGAGAGAGAGAGAGAGAGAGAGAGAGAGAGAGAGAGAGAGAGAGAGAGAGACGGGTGCCATGCCTACCACTGGGCGGACGGTGCCCATCGTGTGTCGGTTTACAGTCGGTACCTCTGTTTTACCAGCTTGGAAGAGAGGATTCGTCTGGTGTTGGTGATGCCAGAATTCTGATTCGACCTCCACCGCAGGTCTGATCCAAGAACAGAAGGAGATGAGGCAAATAGACCAGATCTAAATGAGACACATCCACTAAATATTCTGTGCCTTCCTTTGCATTTTAAGTTACTTTTTAGTCTTGTGCTGAATTTTTTATCCTGTCCCAAATAGTAACTCTCCTGACCCCAAATAGTCACTATCCTGTCCCAAATAGTCACTATCCTGTCCCCTTTGTGTCCTATACAACTCTTAAAATGGCTCTCTGCTGAGATGTGTCCTATACAACTGTTAAAATGGATCTCTGCTGAGATGTGCCCTATACAACTGTTAAAATGGATCTCTGCTGAGATGTGTCCTATACAACTGTTAAAATGGATCTCTGCTGAGATGTGCCCTATACAACTCTTAAAATGGATCTCTGCTGAGATGTTTCCTATACAACTCTTAAAATGGATCTCTGCTGGGGGCCGATTTTTATTTCTTCCGGGGATGGTTAGAGGGCCAGAACATAATTACAAATAATTTATAGGCTGCAAATTGACCTGAAGAGGCCCAAATAGATGACTAAAATAATCACTTCAAACATTAAGTACATAACCTGTGAGGCTCAGTTGGTAGAGCATGGTGTTTGCAACGCCAGCGTTGTGGGTTCGATTCCCACGGGGGACCAGTACGGAGAATTTTTTTTAATGAAATGTATGCATTCACTACTGTAAGTCGCTCTGGATAAGAGCATCTGCTAAAATGACTAAAATGTAAAATGTACATTTCATTTGTATACAATCACATACACAGTGTCTCTCTATTACTCGCAATAATACTTTGGAACAGATGTCCAAAATGAAAATCACTTGGAGCAGATTTGCTGGTCTTTTTACAATATTTTATATCCAACAAAATAAAATGTAAAAAAAAAAATAGTTATTTCTTGGTCAGAAAAATTGAGGGGCCAAATAAAATCACCCTGGTACAGAGGCTATGTAACGCGGGTCGTATAAAGGGGACCAAGGCGCGGCGTGTAGAGTGCTCATATTCACTTTTATTATGACGACACTAGAACAAAACAACAACACAACAAAACGACCGACAACAGTTCCGTCAGGTGAACATACACTAAACAGAAAACAACTACCCACAAAACCCAGGAAGAAAAAACCCTACTTAAATATGATCTCCAATTAGAGGCAACGAGGAACAGCTGCCTCCAATTGAAGGTCAACCCAATAAACCCCAACCTAGATATAGACAAACTAGATATCCAACATAGAAATAGAGAACATAGAACAAACACAAAAACACCCCCCTGTCACACCCTGACCACTCTACCATAGAAAATAACAACTTATATTGGTCAGGACGTGACAGGCTAGCTATAGGATTTCTTGGATATCCGGATGGAAATAACATGTTGATTTGATTGGAGATGTTGAGGAGGTGTATGTATTGAAGTGTGTTTTACACCAGTTAGAGAGATGGAGAGGTGTTTAACTCAGCCTGGGCAGAGAGGCGGAGGAAGTGACTCAGCACTTCCCCCTCTCAAGTGGAAAAGTACAAGGAATCTGTGTGGGCTGGTGTCTGTGTGTGTGTGTGTGTGTGTGTGTGTGTTGGTGTGTGTGTGTGTGTGTGTGTGTGTGTGTGTGTGTGTGTGGACTAGCCTGTGTGTGTGGTCTTGTTCTTTTGTGTGCGTGTATGTGTGTGTGTGTTGTCTTGTGTGTGTGTGTGTGTGTGTGTGTGTGTGTGTGTGTGTGTGTGTGTGTGTGTGTGTGTGTACGCCACTGAGTACTGGAGTCTATGTAAACCACTCACCCTCTCAAGTACAACGTTGGAGACCTTGGAACATACAGAGGCCTTTCCAAACCCTGTCTCCACTTTCGCCCATGAAAGTTATCTGCCCTTTAACTTGCTGCTACAGTATCTTACGAACATGAATTAAATTCCCGTTTGATTTCACCACACACCTTCAACTACAACGGAGGAGAGCTGAATAATTTCTCTCTGCCACACTAGATATCTACTTCAATTGTATTTATATTTGTATACCCTGGAGTGGTGCTCACGGGGCACTGTTGACCAAAGGCTCTCTGTCTCCGAGCGTTGAGATGTGCTGTGATGCTTGAATCAGTTCGAATTGTGTTTGACACACAGAAAAGAGCAGAACAAGGCTTGTATCCACAAAGCCTCTCATAGTTGGAGAACAGGTCTAGGATCAGTTTTGGCTTTTCAGGAAATCATGAATAAGAGAGGGAGATCTGATCCTAGATCAGCACGAGGATCACTACATTTGATTTACCAGAGGGTCCTCAGAGAGGGCTCTATAGACCAGAGGGTCCTCAGAGAGGTCTCTATAGATCAGAGGGTCCTCAGAGAGGGCTCTATAGACCAGAGGGTCCTCAGAGAGGTCTCTATAGATCAGAGGGTCCTCAGGGAGGGCTCTATAGACCAGAGGGTCCTCAGAGAGGTCTCTATAGATCAGAGGGTCCTCAGGGAGGGCTCTATAGACCAGAGGGTCCTCAGAGAGGTCTCTATAGATCAGAGGGTCCTCAGAGAGGGCTCTATAGACCAGAGGGTCCTCAGAGAGGGCTCTATAGACCAGAGGGTCCTCAGAGAGGGCTCTATAGACCAGAGGGTCCTCAGGGAGGGCTCTACTGGACCGGAGGGCTCTATGGGACCAGAGGGTCCTCAGGGAGGGCTCTATAGACCAGAGGGCTCTACAGGGCCAGAGGGCTCTACTGGACCAGAGGGCTCTATAGACCAGAGGGTCCTCAGGGAGGGCTCTATAGACCAGAGGGCTCTATGGGACCAGAGGGCTCTACAGGGCCAGAGGGCTCTATGGGACCAGAGGGCTCTAATGGACCAGAGGGCTCTATGGGACCAGAGGGCTCTATAGACCAGAGGGCTCTACAGGGCCAGAGGGCTCTATGGGACCAGAGGGCTCTACGGGACCAGAGGGTTCTACGGGACCAGAGGGCTCTACGGGACCAGAGGGCTCTACGGGACCAGAGGGCTCTACGGGACCAGAGGGCTCTATGGGACCAGAGGGCTCTACTGCACCATAGGGCTCTACAGCACCAGAGGGCTCTACGGGACCAGAGGGCTCTATGGGACCAGAGGGCTCTACAGCACCATAGGGCTCTACGGGACCAGAGGGCTCTACGGGACCTTAGGGCTCTATGGGACCAGAGGGCTCTACAGCACCATAGGGCTCTACGGGACCAGAGGGCTCTACGGGACCAGAGGGCTCTGTGGGACCAGAGGGCTGTATAGACCAGAGGGATCTATGGGACCAGAGGGCTCTATGGGACCAGAGGGCTCTATGGGACCAGAGGGCTCTATAGGACCAGAGGGCTCTAATGGACCAGCGGGCTCTATGGAACCAGAAGGCTCTATGGAACCAGAGGGCACTATAGGACCAGAGTTTCCTCAGGGAGGGATCTATGGGACCAGAGGGTCCTCAGGGAGGGATCTATGGGACCAGAGGGTCCTCAGGAAGGGATCTATGGGACCAGAGGGCTCTACAGGACCAGAGGGCTCTACAGGACCAGAGGGCTCTACAGGACCAGAGGGCCCTATAGGACCAGAGGGCCCTATAGGACCAGGGTGTCCTTAGGGTGTCACACCCTGATCTGTTTCACCTGTATTGTGATTGTCTCCACCCACTACAGGTGTGGCTTATTTTCCCCAGTGTATTTTTCCCTGTGTTTCCTGTCTCTCTGTGCCAGTCTGGCCTAGGTCACACTCTTTCATCTGCAGTGGCTCGCTCACCTTTGAAGGAATCCGGAAATCCCTGAAGGCTGTTTTTCTGAGAGGATCCGAAGCCACCCGAGCTCCCTCGAGAATCATTGGTGACGGGTGAGTCAGATACTGCGAAACCTCTGCTAATGAGCAGAGCTAGGTTATCACCTAGGGAACGTTCACATAGGCTAATTTCCAACAGTTGTCTGTACTGTGAGGCTGTTGGACATTATATAGCCATCTGCCCAGTTAAGAGACATATTTCTGTAATAAGTACAAGTACTCTGGTGAGCCAGACTGGGAATCCTCTAAATCCCATCGACAGCACTCCTTTTTTTGTGCTACTGCTGTGGGGGAGACCAATCTAAATCTCTCCGTGTGTTCATTGACTCTCGGGCGGATGAGAGTTTTATGGACGCTACCCTAGTTTCTGAATTAGTTGACCCCACTCAACTCCTCTCTGTTCCCATGGACGCTAGAGCACTGGACGGCCGCTCCACAGCACTCTTCCTGATAATCATGCGGGTTTCAGGAAATCACGGTGAGGCTGTACAGCTCCTCCTCATTGACTCTCCCCATGTTCCTGTTGTTTTGTTATTTTCTTGACAATTCAAATCACAACCCTGGGTTGGAGTCTGTTCTACCATTCCCATTGCCTCAAAGCAGTGCAGCCTTCCCCGAAACGGCCTCCTCGAGGCTTAAGTCAAGTATCGGATTTATCTGCCGTCCCCACAGAGTACCACGACCTTTTGGAGGTTTTCAGCAAGGCACGGGCTACTTTTCTTCCCCCGCATTGTCCTTATGTTTGTGCCATTGATCTTCTCCTAGGCACCACACCACCTCGTGGTAGGCTATATTCTCTATCTGGGCCGGAGACCAACGCTATGGAGGAGTACATAGATGAGTCTCTGGCTACTGGGGCCATCCACCCATCTGCATTTCCTGCCGGCGCAGGGTTTTTCTTTGTGGAGAAGAAGGACAAGACCCTGAGTCCGTGCATTGACAACCGGGGTCTAAATGACGGTTAAGAATCATTACCCTCTACCACTCCTCTCCTCGGCATTTGAACCTCTCCAGGGGGCCACCATTTTTTTTAAGTTGTACCTTAGGAATGCCTACCACCTGGTTTGGATACGCGAAGGAGATGACTGCTCTTCTCTGTGTCACGGAGGCTCTCCGCACTGCTAAAGCTAACTCTCTCTCCTCTGCTCTCATCCTTCTAGACCTATCTGCTGCCTTTGATACTGTGAACCATCAGATCCTCCTCTCCACCCTCTCCGAGCTGGGCATCTCCGGCGCGGCCCACGCTTGGATTGCGTCCTACCTGACAGGTCGCTCCTACCAGGTGGCGTGGTGAGAATCTGTCTCCGCACCACGTGCTCTCACCACTGGTGTCCCCCAGGGCTCTGTTCTAGGCCCTCTCCTATTCTCGCTATACACCAAGTCACTTGGCTCTGTCATATCCTCACACGGTCTCTCCTATCATTGCTATGCAGACGACACACAATTAATCTTCTCCTTTCCCCCTTCTGACAACCAGGTGGCGAATCGCATCTCTGCATGTCTGGCAGACATATCAGTGTGGATAATTTTAGGGTCCTGGTCTAAAGTAGTGTACTATATAGGGAATAGGGTGCCATAGGACTCTGGTCTAAAGTAGTGCACTATATAGGGAATAGGGTGCCATAGAACTCTTGTCTATAGTAGTGTAGTATATAGGGAATAGGGGGCCATAGGGCTCTGGTCTAAAGTAGTGCACTATATAGGGAATAAGGTGCCATAGGGCTCTTGTCTAAAGTAGTGCACTATATAGGGAATAGGGTGTCATAGGACTCTTGTCTAAAGTAGTGCACTATATAGGGAATAGGGTTCCATAGGGCTCTGGTCTAAAGTAGTGCACTATATAGGGAATAGGGTGCCATAGGGCTCTGGTCTAAAGTAGTGCACTATATAGGGAATAGGGTGCCATAGGGCTCTGGTCTAGAGTAGTGCACTATATATAGAGAAAAAGGTGCCATAGGGCTCTGGTCTAAAGTAGTGCACTATATAGAGAATAAGGTGCCATAGGGCTCTGGTCTAAAGTAGTGCACTATATAGGGAATAGGGTGAAACAGGGCTCTGGTCTAAAGTAGTGCACTATATAGGGAATAGGGTGCCATTTGGGTGTCGAGGCAGACGCTGTGATGTCATTACTTTCCTGTGGAACAGTAGAGTGGACAGTCAGACAGCTTCTGTTCCCTCTGTCTGTTAGTGTCCATCCCCGTCCTGTTTATTGACTCTCCCTGTCCCAAGTCACGTTGCTCCTCAGTCATTTGTGTTCACTGGCCCCGGACCAATGTGATTCTCTCTGTTCTGTGTTTGTTTTACCATGTACACGGCCACCCACCAACTGTCTGTCCGTCTGTCTGGCTGCAACGTAGGTTATGAGAAGATAGATCTGTAGCTTGTTTGAAACGTTGTTTTCAGTCAGAAGCTTGAAGAACTTCTGGAAGAAGGGACACCGAGGATGAGAACACAAGGTACAAATAGAGAGATTGGTAGGGACAGCCTCCAACATGACAGATTGGTAGGGACAGGACAGCCTCCAAACATGACAGATTGGTAGGGACAGTCTCCAAACATGACAGATTGGTAGGGACAGCCTCCAAACATGACAGATTGGTAGGGACAGTCTCCAAACATGACAGATTGGTAGGGACAGTCTCCAAACATGACAGATTGGTAGGGACAGCCTCCAACATGACAGATTGGTAGGGACAGGACAGCCTCCAAACATGACAGATTGGTAGGGACAGTCTCCAAACATGACAGATTGGTAGGGACAGTCTCCAAACATGACAGATTGGTAGGGACAGCCTCCAAACATGACAGATTGGTAGGGACAGTCTCCAAACATGACAGATTGGTAGGGACAGGACAGTCTCCAAACATGACAGATTGGTAGGGACAGTCTCCAAACATGACAGATTGGTAGGGACAGGACAGTCTCCAGACATGACAGATTGGTAGGGACAGCCTCCAAACATGACAGATTGGTAAGGACAGTCTCCAAACATGACAGATTGGTAGGGACAGTCTCCAAACATGACAGATTGGTAGGGACAGTCTCCAAACATGACAGATTGGTAGGTACAGGACAGTCTCCAAACATGACAGATTGGTAGGGACAGGACAGTCTCCAAACATGACTGATTGGTAGGGACAGTCTCCAAACATGACTGATTGGTAGGTACAGGACAGCCTCCAAACATGACAGATTCGTAGGGACAGCCTCCAAACATGACAGATTGGTAGGGACAGTCTCCAAACATGACAGATTGGTAGGTACAGGACAGTCTCCAAACATGACAGATTGGTAGGGACAGTCTCCAAACATGACAGATTGGTAGGGACAGTCTCCAAACATGACAGATTGGTAGGGACAGTCTCCAAACATGACAGATTGGTAGGGACAGTCTCCAAACATGACAGATTGGTAGGGACAGTCTCCAAACATGACAGATTGGTAGGGACAGTCTCCAAACATGACAGATTGGTAGGTACAGGACAGTCTCCAAACATGACAGATTGGTAGGGACAGTCTCCAAACATGACAGATTGGTAGGGACAGTCTCCAAACATGACAGATTGGTAGGGACAGTCTCCAAACATGACAGATTGGTAGGGACAGTCTCCAAACATAACATATTGGTAGGGACAGTCTCCAAACATGACAGATTGGTAGGGACAGTCTCCAAACATGACAGATTGGTAGGGACGGTCTCCAAACATGACAGATTGGTAGTTACAGTCTCCAAACATAACATATTGGTAGGGACAGTCTCCAAACATGACAGATTGGTAGGGACAGTCTCCAAACATGACAGATTGGTAGGGACAGTCTCCAAACATGACAGATTGGTAGGGACAGTCTCCAAACATGACAGATTGGTAGGGACAGTCTCCAAACATGACAGATTGGTGGGGACAGTCTCCAAACATGACAGATTGGTGGGGACAGTCTCCAAACATAACATATTGGTAGGGACAGTCTCCAAACATGACAGATTGGTTGGGACAGTCTCCAAACATGACAGATTGGTAGGGACAGTCTCCAAACATGACAGATTGGTAGGGAAAGTCTCCAAACATGACAGATTGGTAGGGACAGTCTCCAAACATGACAGATTGGTAGTGACAGTCTCCACACATGACAGATTGGTAGGGACAGTCTCCAAACATGACAGATTGGTAGGGACAGTCTCCAAACATGACAGATTTGTAGGGACAGTCTCCAAACATGACAGATTGGTAGGGACAGTCTCCAAACATGACAGATTGGTAGGGACAGTCTCCAAACATGACAGATTGGTAGGGACAGTCTCCAAACATGACAGATTGGTAGGGACAGTCTCCAAACATGACAGATTGGTAGGGACAGTCTCCAACATGACAGATTGGTAGGGACAGTCTCCAAACATGACAGATTGGTAGGGACAGTCTCCAAACATGACAGATTGGTAGGGACAGTCTCCAAACATGACAGATTGGTAGTTACAGTCTCCAAACATGACAGATTGGTAGGGACAGTCTCCAAACATGACAGATTGGTAGGGACAGTCTCCAAACATGACAGATTGGTAGGTACAGTCTCCAAACATGACAGATTGGTAGGGACAGTCTCCAAACATGACAGATTGGTAGGGACAGTCTCCAAACATGACAGATTGGTAGGGACAGTCTCCAAACATGACAGAGTGGTAGGGACAGTCTCCAAACATGACATATTGGTAGGGACAGTCTCCAAACATGACAGATTGGTAGGGACAGTCTCCAAACATGACAGATTGGTAGGGACAGTCTCCAAACATGACAGATTGGTAGGGACAGTCTCCAAACATGACAGATTGGTAGGGACAGTCTCCAAACATGACAGATTGGTAGTTACAGTCTCCAACATGACAGATTGGTAGTTACAGTCTCCAACATGACAGATTGGTAAGGACAGCCTAGAGAGGGTCTTCCTGAGACTACAAAGTTTAGTTCAGATATTTGGAAAGCTTTTTTCAAAGTCAAAATTCAAAGAACTTCTGGAAGAACTGCTTTGGGATTCAATCCAGAAACCTTTCGTCTACTGTCTCCTACCCTGCCAGGCTACCTGTCACCCTAGAATATTCAAATAATTCATAAAGTACAACATGGTAACATAGCAACAGCACTAAGTTGTGCAGGTCTGCAGCACGCTGAGATTAAAGATGACTGACATACCTACACTGATCTGGATGGGCTTATGACTGCTCATTTACTAAGGTGTTCTGTCAAAGCTACATTAAGCTCCTTTCAACATCATCTATGGGTGAAAACGAGTGTCCTGTACTGTGTGGGAATGCTGCTCAGTCACTCGTCTCCGGTGGTTTCCTGACTGTCCCTTTCTAACCCTAACCCTTTCTAGTTTCCACGTGGGTAGTGACTAGAGGAAGTCCAGGCCGGGCCTGTGTCCATGACATGGCAATTTTCCATTCACCCAGACCATTGCAGAGCAGGCTGCAGTGTAGCCGCTCTGGCCCTGGCACTCTGTTTGCCATGCAAACCATCTGGCCCTGGCACTCCGGTTGCCATGCAAACCATCTGGCCCTGGCACTCTGGATGCCATGCAAACCATCTGGCCCTGGCACTCTGGATGCCATGCAAACCATCTGGCCCTGGCACTCTGGATTTGTAAGTCGCTCTGGATAAGAGCGTCTGCTAAATGACTTAAATGTAAATGTTAAATGTGGATGCCATGCAGACCAGAGCAGAGTCTTTTCTTCTCCCAGTCCCAGTCCCAGGTAGTGTCCTCCTTCCTGTCCCAGTCCCAGGTAATGTCCTCCCTCCTGTCCCAGTCCCAGGTAGTGTCCTCCCTCCTGTCCCAGTCCCAGGTAGTGTCCTCCCTCCTGTCCCAGTCCCAGGTAGTGTCCTCCCTCCTGTCCCAGTCCCAGGTAGTGTCCTCCCTCCTGTCCCAGTCCCAGGGTGTGTCTTCCCTCAGGGATGAGATAATTATATGCTTCCTGTAGCGTGGCTCTTCTGATTTGTACTTAGTACTTATTCAAATCCCATGGCATGGTATGTACAGCACGGAGGCGAGGAGCACTCAGCATCCCATGGGACTGGTGGTGGTGTTGTGGGGGAGTGGTGGTGTGGAGGGGTGAAGGAGTGGAGTGGTGGAGTGGTGGTGGAGTGGTGGGGGAGTGGTGGGGGAGTGGTGGTGGAGTGATGGTGGAGTGGTGGAGTGGTGGTGGAGTGGTGGAGTGGTGGTGGAGTGGTGGAGTGGTGGAGTGGTGGTGGAGTGGTGGAGTGTTGGAGTGGTGGTGGAGTGGTGGAGTGGTGGTGGAGTGGTGGAGTGGTGGAGTGGTGGAGTGGTGGTGGAGTGGTGGAGTGTTGGAGTGGTGGTGGAGTGGTGGAGTGGTGGTGGAGTGGTGGAGTGGTGGTGGAGTGTTGGAGTGGTGGTGGAGTGGTGGAGTGGTGGTGGAGTGGTGGAGTGGTGGTGGAGTGGTGGAGTGTTGGAGTGATGGTGGAGTGGTGGAGTGGTGGTGGAGTGGTGGAGTGTTGGAGTGGTGGTGGTGGGGTGGTGGTGGAGTGTTGGAGTGGTGGTGGAGTGGAGTTGGAGTGGTGGTGGAGTGGTGGTGGAGTGGTGGAGTGATGGTGGAGTGGTGGAGAGGTGGAGAGGTAGTGGTGGAGTGGTGGAGGGGTGGAGTGGTGGTGGAGTTGTGGAGTGGTGGTGGAGTGGTGGTGGGGTGGTGAAGTGGTGGAGTGGTGGAGTGGTGGAGTGGTGGTGGAGTTGTGGAGTGGTGGTGGAGTGGTGGTGGATTGGTGTAGGAGTGGTGGAGTGGTGGAGTGGTGGAGTGGTATTTGTGTATATTTTGACCCTGCTCGTGTGACCCTTTTGCCCTCCTTCACCCGGCGACAGACTAGTAGCGTTCCCAGAGCAGTACAAGTCGTCCTCTGGTGACCGCGGCACCCCAAGACAAAGCCAGCTGCGGTCGTTTAGCTGTCTCACCCTAATCCCTAAACATTACACCCTCTGGCTAGAGATTAAAAGACATGCTTCAGCACACTGTTTTATCCTCCCCGAGGCCTCTGTTGCGTGTCTGTGGAGAGGAGAGGACTGCCACTTCTGTAGATGCTGGAACCATGCTGGTCTGGTCCTCTTCTGTCTTGTGGTATTTCTCGTTTACTTCATTGCTCCCTGCCTCGAGATTTACCATCTGGGTGAAGTGTAAATTGCCCTGCTATGTTTTGTTAATGTCAGATTTAACGATGACGACAGTAACTGCATTGAAACCGTTTACCATTTTCCCCAATCATGTGAGGCTATTCCTGTATGTATTTTCCCCCATTCTTTTCTGTGCTCTCCAGAGCTGTCTAGTATTTTTAACCCAGGAGCTGTGTTGGAGACAGACAGGGCTGAGGACAGATCCTCTCACGATGTCCTCGGCTTTTTCCAAAAACAGAGTGGGAGTTGTAAAGGCAACTAGGAGAGAGAGAGAGAGAGAGAGAGAGAGAGAGAGAGAGAGAGAGAGAGAGAGAGAGAGAGAGAGAGAGAGAGAGAGACTTCCAGGAAGGAGATCCACATGGAGCTGAACAAAGAGGAGAAAGGCAAGATGGCTGCCAGATAGACTGAACTCTGATAGATCACCGCCCGCGGAAAACAACCAGCACATATGGTCAGAGACTCAGATTGACTGACCGACAGTGCAGATGAATAGGCTACAGTTGACGTTTTCACTGCTTCTGATTTTGCTTCGTTTGTCAGAACTACTATAAACTACTGTAAACTACTGTAAACTACCGTAAACTACTGTAGACTACCGTAAACTGCTGTAAACTGCTGTGTGGGATTTTAAAAGCAGAAGCTAAAGACTGTTTTTATATTAGTTCTTTGACCGGCAGTTTAGACAGCACTTCCTAACAACTAACGGTTTAGAAGGCACTTCCCTTAAAATGGTGTCATGGCTGAAAGAGGGGTGTCTTGCCAAGCAGTTGACTAAGACTGGGTCCTGCCTCACGCTGGGAGAAGAAGGAGTGGGGTCACAGAGTGGAGATGATGGAGTGGAGATGAAGGAGTGGGGTCACAGAGTGGAGATGAAGGAGTGGGGTCACAGAGTGGAGATGAAGGAGTGGAGATGAAGAAGTGGAGAAACAGGGAGATTCCTGGCAATAGCTGATTGTCCTTGTGCTTTATCAGAAAACAGAAAGTTTGTCATTCCATGAAGTCATTATTGTGTTCAAAAGGAATGTCGTCCCCAACACTACGACTATCTTCTATGTGCCCTGGTCAAAAGATGTGGACTATAAGGAAATAGGTTGCCATTTTGGACGTAGCCTCAACTCCAGTCCCTGCTCCAGTCTGGGGTAGCCCCAACTCCAGTCCCTGCTCCAGCCCGGGGTAGCCTCAACTCCAGCCCCAACTCCAGTCCCTGCTCCATCCCGGGGTAGCCTCAAATCCAGTCCCTGCTCCAGCCCGGGTTAATGAGTCACTGTTATTTTCATAAAGTACAAAACTGTTCCATAAAAGCTTTCCCTTCTGTATTTACTGTGCCAGTTGATGGATGGTAGTTGGAAATAGCATATCATTTATGGGAAGTGATTATATCCACGTATGGTTTTAGATGGGTGGTAGCTGGAAATAGCATATCGTTTCATGGGGAATGATCATGTCCGCAATTGTTTTAACTGGCAGGTGATGGAGTGAATTGCCTAGACATTTGATAGGTACCACTTTGTGCAACATCAGGTTAGTTGATGGACAGAAAGACATAAACCAGATGTCTATACTGTAGCCAGGAGTCTCTGCTATACTATAACCACGTCTCCAGGGGAAAATGAGCCATTTGAAGTTTAGGGTTCAGTTTGAGAGCACACAGCACAGTCAAACAGTAGTCATCTTGGTCACATCTCTCCCTCTCCATCTCCCACTCCATCTCCCTTTCCCTCTCTCTGTCTCTGTCTCTGTCGATCTCTCTTTTTCTTCACGTGTATGGACGTGTGTGTGTGTGTGTGTGTGTGTAAGATAAAGTTGAAACACAGAGACTCCTCCTGAGAACCAAGGACACAGAGACCTCTTGAGAACCAAGGACACAGAGACCTCCTGAGAACCAAGGACACAGAGACCTCTTGAGAACCAAGGACACAGAGACCTCTTGAGAACCAAGGACACAGAGACCTCCTGAGAACCAAGGACACAGAGACCTCTTGAGAACCAAGGACACAGAGACCTCTTGAGAACCAAGGACACAGAGACCTCTTGAGAACCAAGGACACAGAGACCTCTTGAGAACCAAGGACACAGAGACCTCTTGAGAACCAAGGGCACAGAGACCTCTTGACAACCAAGGACACAGAGACCTCTTGACAACCAAGGACACGGAGACCTCTTGAGAACCAAGGACATAGAGACCTCCTGAGAACCAAGGACATAGAGACCTCTTGAGAACCAAGGACACAGAGACCTCTTGAGACCTCCTGAGAACCAAGGACACAGAGACCTCTTGAGAACCAAGGAAACAGAGACCTCCTGAGAACCAAGGACACAGAGACCTCTTGACAACCAAGGACACAGAGACCTCTTGACAACCAAGGACACAGAGACCTCCTGAGAACCAAGGACTCGTGGGAAAGCAAAGCCACAAAGTCTGGTTCATAAGGTCAAGAAAACACATACACACACACACCACAAGACTGAGTTGCAATGTGCGTTCAAACCTGCCACTCAGATATTCCAACTGTGTTATGTACGACTCGTTACAGTAGGGATATAACTACCTCCTACCTGTACACAGGCCTAGTAGTATACTATACGTTTGGAACGTATGACAGAAATGATCAGATATCTTGTTATTATCTTGAGATGTAATTTAGTAAGCATAAAGTTCCTGCTGCATATTACAGGGCGTATAGCCTTTTGAGTGGTAAATTGCAGCGTGCCTCTTCGGGTCACTCCGGAGTGGCTCACTTGTGGGCGCGCTGGCAGCATATAGCAGCATGTTTGGTTGTGCATCAAGAATTCAGCATAGAAAGTCCGTATGAAGGTCTGGTTATTAAATGGTAAACACGGTTTAATCCATTCTCAGTTTCATGAATTTATTCACATGCAAATAGTAATACGGTTTAAACCACTTTTCTTAGGTGGTAGATCAGCTTTTAAACTGCAGATAGATTGTGGCTTCCATCAATGTAATTGTCTGCATCATTTCCAATCCCCCATATATATTTTTTTGTAAATATACACAGTACCAGTCAAAAGTTTGGACTCACCTACTCATTCATGTGTATTTCTTTACATTTAATATTTTCTACATTGTAGAATAATAGTGACGACATCGAAACTATGAAATAACACATATGGAATCATGTAGTAAGCAAAAAAAGTGTTAAATAAATCCAAATATATTTTATAT
This sequence comes from Salmo trutta, assembly GCF_901001165.1. Taxonomy (NCBI): domain Eukaryota; kingdom Metazoa; phylum Chordata; class Actinopteri; order Salmoniformes; family Salmonidae; genus Salmo; species Salmo trutta. The sequence continues at coordinate 2,651,990 of NC_042962.1, forward strand.
TTGAGATTCTTCAAAGTAGCCACCCTTTGCCTTGATGACAGCTTTGCACCCTCTTGTCATTATTATTCTACAATGTAGAAAATATTCAAAATAAAGAAAAACACTTGAATGAGTAGGTGTGTCCAGACTTTAGACTGGTACTGTATATATACAAATAAATTGAGAGAGTGACACAGTCTAAATATATAAACTCCCAGTCATATTATTGGGTCAACCACTGTGCCGTCTTCAGGGTGATGTCGTGAATGCTTGAACCAGGTTATGTAGACATAAACCTCTTCATCAGCCTATCTGCAGATGAAGAGGTCCCAATGAATGTCCCAAGAGCAGTGGTTCTCAGTCCTGGTGACCCATATTGGTTTTTTGCCTTTAGCACAACACAGCTGATTCACATGATCAACTCATCGTCAAGCAGTGTTCATGACACTATCTCAGATTTTTTTTAAACCTTTATTTAACTAGACAAGTCAGTTAAGAACATATTATTGTTTTCAATGACGGTCTAGGAACAGTGGGTTAATATAGTTATATTTATATAACTACGCTGGTAGCCTAGTGGTTAGAGTGTTGGGCCAGTAACCAAAAGGTTGCTTGATAAAATCCTTGAGCTGACAAAGAAAAAAAATCTGTTGTTCATCCCCTGAACAAGGCAGTTAACCCACTGTTCCTAGGAGGTCATTGAAAATACAAATTTGTTCTGAACTGGCTTGTCTGTGCATGTCTTTCAGTATGAAGTATTCTGCAGTTGCTCACTGTGGACACAGACATACAGTACTCACAGATTCCTGTTGAACATTGGCCCATTAACTACCTTATTTTCTCAATAGTCTTCCTCCCTGACTTCATCCCTTCTCCCTAAACCCTCTAGGTTATATCAGCTGTGTGGCTGAACCCTTCTCCCTAAACCCTCTAGGTTATATCAGCTGTGTGGCTGAACCCTTCTCCCTAAACCCTCTAGGTTATATCAGCTGTGTGGCTGAACCCTTCTCCCTAAACCCTCTAGGTTATATCAACTGTGTGGCTGAACCCTTCTCCCTAAATCCTCTAGGTTATATCAGCTGTGTGGCTGAACCCCTCCTCTTCTCCCTAAACCCTCTAGGTAATATCAGCTGTGTAGCTGAACCCCTCCTCTTCTCCCTAAATCTAGATTATATCAAATGTGTTCCCACAAAATATATCAAAATGAAGTTTGTTCTAAATTGTCTGTCCTATTTCTGAGAGATACAAGAAACATGATGAAACATACTTAAAAAAATAATAATTAAACCCCTTATTTTTTTTACTAAACAGTCTCCATATACTGTGTACTGTACCTCCATTAATTTTTGTTGACTGTTACCGGGGGACCTTCAGACGAGTCCTGTGAGGCTTGTGGGCATCCTAGAGCAAAACAACCGACATGTTTGTGAATGTTTGTGAGAGTATGTGAGAGTGTTTGTGAATGTTTGTGAGAGTGCGTGAGAGTGTTTAGGAATGTTTGTGAATGTTTGTGAGAGTCTCACCTTTAGCCCAAACTGTTCTGATGCTACAGACAGAAGTTGGCAGATTGGCCATAATGACTTGAGACGAGTCCCAAGATGCTGTGGGGGGTTGCAGAGCAAAACGGAGAACACACATCGTGTATGTGAGAGTCTCATCTTTCCATTGAGTGGTCATAATCAGCCAAACCTTTCCAACTCTACAGACAATTTTGTAAGAAGACCGAGTTTTTGGGATGTCTCGCGGGTCTGATATACACTGCTCTTGCTCTGTCACCTTTCACCACATATGCGGAAGTGCTGCATCGGCGGATGTGGTAGAATTTTTTGTCATTTTTTTTTTATTTCAATTTCACCTTTATTTAACCAGGTAGGCTAGTTGAGAACAAGTTCTCATTTACATCTGCGACCTGGCCAAGATAAGGCAAAGCAGTTCGACACATACAAAAACACAGTTGCACATGGAATAAACAAACATACAGTAAATAATACAGTTGAAAAAGTCTATAAACAGTATGTGCAAATGAGGTAGGATAAGGGAGGTAAGGCTATAAATAGCCCATGGTGGCAAAGTAATTACAAAATAGCAATTAAACACTGGAATGGTAGATGTGCAGAATATATATATATATATACTGCTCAAAAAAATAAAGGGAACACTTAAACAGGTGGTCACCACCTGCAGAACCACTCCTTTATTGGGGGTGTCTTGCTAATTGCCTATAATTTCCACCTGTTGTCTATTCCATTTGCACAACAGCATGTGAAATTTATTGTCAATCAGTGTTGCTTCCTAAGTGGACAGTTTGATTTCACAGAAGTGTGATTGACTTGGAGTTACATTGTGTTGTTTAAGTGTTCCCTTTATTTTTTTGAGCAGTGTATATATATATATATATATATATATAGAGAGAGAGAGAGAGAGAGAGAGATATGTAGAGATACTGGGGTGCAAAGGAGGAAGCTAAATAAATAAATAAATACAGTATGGGGATGAGGTAGTTGGATGGACTATTTACAGATGGGCTGTGTACAGGTGCAGTGATCTGTAAGCTGCTCTGACAGCTGGTGCTTAAAGCTAGTGAGGGAGATATGAGTCTCCAGCTTCAGTGATTTTTGCAGTTTGTTCCAGTCATTGGCAGCCGAGAACTGGAAGGAAAGGCAGCCAAAGGGGGAATTGGCTTTGGGGGTGACCATAGAGATATACCTGCTGGAGCGAGTGCTACAGGTGGGTGCTGCTATGGTGACCAGTGAGCTGAGATAAGGGGGGACTTTACCTAGCAGAGACTTGTAGATGACCTGGAGCCAGTGGGTTTGGCGTCGAGTATGAAGCAAGGGCCAGCCAACGAGAGCATACAGGTCACAGTGATGGGTAGTATATGGGGCTTTGGTGACAAAACGGATGGCACTGTGATAGACTCCATTCAATTTGTTGAGTAGAGTGTTGGAGGCTATTTTGTAAATGACATCGCCGAAGTCGAGGATCGGTAGGATGGTCAGTTTTACGAGGGTATGTTTGGCAGCATGAGTGAAGGAGGCTTTGTTGCGAAATAGGAAGCCGATTCTATATTTAATTTTGGATTAGAGATGCTTAATGTGAGTCTGGAAGGAGATTTTACAGTCTAACCAGACACCTAGGTATTTGTGGTTGTCCACATATTCTAAGTCAGAACCGTCCAGAGTAGTGATGCTGGACGGGCGGGCAGGTGCGGGCAGCGATCGGTTAAAGAGCATGCATTTAGTTTTGCTTGCATTTAGGAGCAGTGGGAGGCCATGGAAGCAGACTTGTATGGCATTGAAGCTCGTCTGGAGGTTAGTTAACACAGTGTCCAAAGAAGGGCCAGAGGTTTACAGAATGGTGTCGTCTGAGTAGAGGTGGATCAGAGAATCACCAGCAGCAAGAGCGACATCATTGATGTATACAGAGAAGAGAGTCGGCCCGAGAATTGAACCCTGTGGCACCCCCCTAGAGGCTGCCTGAGGTCCGGACAACAGGCCCTCCTATTTGACGCACTGAACTCTATCAGAGAAGTAGTTGGTGAACCAGGCGAGGCAATCATTTGAGAAACCAAGGCTGTTGAGTCTGCCGATAAGAATGTGGTGATTGACAGAGTCGAAAGCCTTGGCCAGGTCGATGAATACGGCTGCACAGTATTGTCTCTTATCGATGGCGGTTATGATATCGTTTAGGACCTTGTGCGTGGCTGAGGTGCACACATGACCAGCTCAGAAACCAGATTGCATGGCGGAGAAGGTACGGTGGGATTCGAAATGGTCGGTAATCTGTTTGTTAACTTGGCTTTCGAAGACTGAAACCCATCCAATTCAAAACTCTAGCTTAAACTGAACGATTTTGATGGGGATTTTTGTGTTACGCTAATTAGGGGTGGCAGGTAGCCTAGTGCTTAGAGCATTGGTCTAGTAACCGAAAGGTTGCAAGATAGATTCCCTGACCTGACAAATTAAAAATCTGTCAGTCTGCCCCTGAACAAGGCAGTTAACCCTCTGTTCCTAGGCAGTCATTGAAAATAAGAATTTCTTGTTAACTGACTTGCCTAGTTAAATAAAAGTACAATTAAAATATTTCTACTGGGGCCTGGACTATCTTTTCTTTTTTTTTTCACTCTCCTGATGGTTAAGTTCGATAAACACTAACGTAAAGAGTAATGCCCAGGCACTAAGCATTAAAAAACACCCTTCCTCAAATAACCCTTTTGGAACCTTTTTTTCAAAGAGACATTGGTCTGAAGCTGAAAAAGAAAGGAAATTCCCATGAGCACCGCAATACCTCATGATCTACCAAGGCACACAGCTTTGACCTACTAAAGTAGCTATGTTGGTATTGTATTTCAGACTATGTGTAGGTGGATTATGTTTGTTATTGTACCTTTATTTAACTAGGCAAGTCAGTTAAGAACAAATTCTTATTTTCAATGACAGCTCTAACCACTAGGCTACCTGCGCGCCCTTTCATGTCCGATGCCTTGTTAATGTGTTGGTCGAGGCAAGAAATTGTATTTTTTTTCCCCAAATGCTATTTTTTTTCTCGGTAACGTCCGGACAGGTCATGATGAGAGGCTGGGAGCGTGTTGGTCCAAAATGATTTGTGAAGTTTCATCTACATTGGTGTCATTTTGGCTTAGAGTTTTGAATTTAATAACACTGTGCTTCTGTCAATCCCGATTATAGTTATAGACCGACCGGTGGGACTATAATACTGTCAAACAATCCAAGGCATTTTAAATAGTAGTCTTGCCCACAACAACGTGAGATGTTATCTAGGTTCTCTGCCATTATGTCTGCGGTATGAAACACACAGCCAGCTAAATGCCTGACTAAATGGGGTAAATGACTGCAGGTTTCGATGACGTTAATGCAGAGAGAAAAGTGGATCCCAGTTAAACACAGAGTTACAGACACACAGGAGTGAGTCCCCAGCAAGGCTCCGTATGTATTGCACTATGGGCTCTGGTTTAAAGTAGTGCACTATGTAGGGAATAGGGTTCCATTTCTGACACAGATACAGTCTGATGAGACTTAATGACATAACAAGGTCAGTCCTGTGGAGTGAAACGAGACAGAGTGGATTTAAAGGATAAAGATTTCTGGCACAAGACGTTGGGTGAATTTGACTCTAATTTCATCCTTTTTCCTGTGAGTTATTTCACCTCAGTGCTCTGTAGTCTATCCCCTAATTCATCGCATTATTGCTGGTTTAGTGACGATGTGTGTGGGATATGCTTCTTTCAAGACAGTCATGTGTTATCCAGTAAAACAACACAACTAGTCCCAGTGGATAAAACATTAACCCTTCCCTGTAGCTCAGTTGGTAGAGCATGGTGTTTGCAATGCCAGGGTTGTGGGTTCGATTCCCATGGGGGGCCAGTACAACAACAACAAAAAATGTATGAAATGTTTGCATTCACTACTGTAAGTTGCTCTGGATAAGAGTGTCTGCTAAATGACTAAAATGTAGGACTGGATGGGAAAGCAGTGTGTCTGAATGCAGTCCCACTACGCTTTTTATAAAATTATACACTTTTTATACAATTGTTTAGTGATTTTGGGTCCTTGAATACCATGCGTAATGATTATTGGTCTCAGCATAACTTCCTGTCAACAAAAAATAAATACTATATGAAAGTGTTATTAAATCACCGGGATCACAGTTGGTCATAAAGCATATACAGGATATGTCCCCAAACCATTAGGGCCTCTATTCAAAACGCAAACATGGAAATTCAGCTTTAACTTCAATTTAAATTGATTTATATTTAAAGGGTAATGTTCCCGCTTTAGCAGGGACTTCATTCACGTTTAAAACACTGAAAATATGTCGGCTCGATCTGGAATGACTTTTATATTTTCTATAGTGGAATGTGTAACGCTTCATCTTTCCAGATTAAATAGAGCCCTTGGTTGAACAGGAGTTAGCTGAATATCTCTTCTATCTGTGATGTTGGGGGACAGATAAAAAAAATTGGGGCTATCTATTTAAGAGTATTGGGACCCAATTTTTGGGAGAAAGCCAATGTTTCAGAGAAATCTTTGCATAAAGCACGAGGGTTATGGCTGGATTTAATACAATACTGTGTGATTAACGTCACGTGTGTTTTCTTGGTAATATTGGAAATTCAAGTCTATCCAAAGTTTCCAAAGGATATTTCCTGTTTACAAAAAACAGTGTATTGAACTACAGAAAGTAGGTTGTGTACGTAAGCAATCTGATTTAAATGTTGATTTATTACCGTGGTTTGGGTGAAGTTCAATGTTTCAGAGTGTGGTTTGTCTTTTGGTGTATTCGCTGAAACACCTCATAACTCTCCACTCATCCTGGCTCATAACCACACGGTGCCACTGAGTACCGTCTCATCCTGGCTCATAGCCACACGGTGTCACTGAGTACCGTCTCATCCTGGCTCATAGCCACACGGTGTCACTGAGTACCGTCTCATCCTGGCTCATAGCCACACGGTGTCACTGAGTACCGTCTCATCCTGGCTCATAGCCACACGGTGTCACTGAGTACCGTCTCATCCTGGCTCATAGCCACACGGTGTCACTGAGTACCGTCTCATCCTGGCTCATAGCCACACGGTGTCACTGAGTACCGTCTCATACTGGCTCATAGCTACACGGTGCTGAGTACCGTCTCATCCTGGCTCATAACCACACGGTGTCACTGAGTACCGTCTCATCCTGGCTCATAGCCACACGGTGTCACTGAGTACCGTCTCATCCTGGCTCATAACCACACGGTGCTGAGTACCGTCTCATCCTGGCTCATAGCTACACGGTGCTGAGTACCGTCTCATCCTGGCTCATAACCACACGGTGTCACTGAGTACCGTCTCATCCTGGCTCATAGCTACACGGTGCAGAGTACCGTCTCATCCTGGCTCATAACCACACGGTGCTGAGTACCGTCTCATCCTGGCTCATAACCACACGGTGCTGAGTAACGTCTCATCCTGGCTCATAACCACACCGTGCCACTGAGTACCGTCTCATCCTGGCTCATAGCTTCACGGTGCTGAGTACAGTCTCATCCTGGCTCATAACCACACGGTGTCACTGAGTACCGTCTCATCCTGGCTCATAGCTACACGGTGCTGAGTACCGTCTCATCCTGGCTCATAACCACACGGTGCTGAGTACCGTCTCATCCTGGCTCATAACCACACGGTGCTGAGTACCGTCTCATCCTGGCTCATAGCTACACGGTGCTGAGTACCGTCTCATCCTGGCTCATAACCACACGGTGTCACTGAGTACCGTCTCATCCTGGCTCATAGCTAGACGGTGCTGAGTACGGTCTCATCCTGGCTCATAGCCACACGATGCTGAGTACCGTCTCATCCTGGCTCATAACCACACGGTGCTGAGTACCGTCTCATCCTGGCTCATAGCCACACGGTGTCACTGAGTACCGTCTCATCCTGGCTCATAGCCACACGGTGCTGAGTACCGTCTCATCCTGCCTCATAGCCACACGGTGTCACTGAGTACCGTCTCATCCTGGCTCATAGCCACACGGTGCCACTGAGTACCGTCTCATCCTGGCTCATAACCACACGGTGCCACTGAGTACCGTCTCATCCTGGCTCATAGCCACATGGTGTCACTGAGTACCGTCTCATCCTGGCTCATAGCCACACGGTGCCACTGAGTACCGTCTCATCCTGGCTCATAGCCACACGGTGCTGAGTACCGTCTCATCCTGGCTCATAGCCACACGGTGTCACTGAGTACCGTCTCATCCTGGCTCATAGCCACACGGTGTCACTGAGTACCGTCTCATCCTGGCTCATAGCCACACGGTGCTGAGTACCGTCTCATCCTGGCTCATAGCCACACGGTGCTGAGTACCGTCTCATCCTGGCTCATAGCCACACGGTGCTGAGTACCGTCTCATCCTGGCTCATAGCCACACGGTACCACTGAGTACCGTCTCATCCTGGCTCATAGCCACACGGTGTCACTGAGTACCGTCTCATCCTGGCTCATAGCCACACGGTGTCACTGAGTACCATCTCATCCTTTCTCATAGCTACACGGTGCTGAGTACCGTCTCATCCTGGCTCATAGCCACACGGTGCTGAGTACCGTCTCATCCTGGCTCATAACCACACGGTGCTGAGTACCGTCTCATCCTGGCTCATAGCCACACGGTGTCACTGAGTACCGTCTCATCCTGGCTCATAGCCACACGGTGCTGAGTACCGTCTCATCCTGGCTAATATCCACACGGTGTCACTGAGTACCGTCTCATCCTGGCTCATAGCCACACGGTGCCACTGAGTACCGTCTCATCCTGGCTCATAACAACACGGTGCCACTGAGTACCGTCTCATCCTGGCTCATAGCCACACGGTGCTGAGTACCGTCTCATCCTGGCTCATAGCCACACGGTGCCACTGAGTACCGTCTCATCCTGGCTCATAGCCACACGGTGTCACTGAGTACCGTCTCATCCTGGCTCATAGCCACACGGTGTCACTGAGTACCGTCTCATCCTGGCTCATAGCCACACGGTGTCACTGAGTACCGTCTCATCCTGGCTCATAGCCACACGATGTCACTGAGTACCGTCTCATCCTGGCTCATAGCCCCACGGTGTCACTGAGTACCGTCTCATCCTGGCTCATAACCACACGGTGCTGAGTACCATCTCATCCTGGCGCGTAACCACACGGTGCTGAGTACCGTCTCATCCTGGCTCATAGCCACACGGTGCTGAGTACCATCTCATCCTGGCTCATAGCCACACGGTGTCACTGAGTACCGTCTCATCCTGGCTCATAGCCACACGGTGCTGAGTACCGTCTCATCCTGGCTCACAGCCACACGGTGCCACTGACTACCGTCTCATTAAAGATTGCATTAACTACTACTGCAATACGCTGGCTCTGTAGCACTGTTAGGCAATAGTTCAATAGAGACATGTTTTGTTATAGGAGAGAGACGATTAGAGAATGGTTAATTACCAGGATATCGAAAGGTGAAAGCACCCATTTGTAAGTCGCTCTGGATAAGAGCGTCTGCTAAATGACGTAAATGTAAATGTAATGAATGTGCTTGAAATTCTGACTGAATTATACTTTTTTGATTAGTCAACATGAAACATCTCAATCTTTAGAACAAAGCACCGATTCAGAGCTCCTGCTCAGCTTTCCTTCCACCTCAGAACACAAAGAGAGAAATCAGATTGTAAAGAAATAAATCCTTGCGTTATATTATCTAAAGAAAAAGTAGGTCTACCAGTGTCTTCTGCCCCCTACTGGTTGGAGATGAAGTGTCTTCTGTTCTCTTGTGGTTGGAGATGAAAAACACATATTCCTACCAGTGTCTTCTGTCCCCTAGTGGTTGGAGATGGAAAACACATAGTCCTACCAGTGTCTTCTGTTCTCTAGTGGTTGGAGATGAAAAACACATAGACCTACCAGTGTCTTCTGCCCCCTAGTGGTTGGAGATCGAAAATGCATGGTCCTACCAGTGTCTTCTGTTCTCTAGTGGTTGGAGATGGAAAACACATAGTCCTACCAGTGTCTTCTGCCCCCTTGTGGTTGGAGATGGAAAACGCATAGTCCTACCAGTGTCTTCTGTTCTCTAGTGGCTGGAGATGGAAAACACATAGTCCTACCAGTGTCTTCTGCCCCCTAGTGGTTGGAGATGGAAAACGCATAGTCCTACCAGTGTCTTCTGTTCTATAGTGGTTGGAGATGGAAAACACATAGTCCTACCAGTGTCTTCTCTTCTCTAGTGGTTGGAGATGGAAAACACATAGTCCTACCGGTGTCTTCTACCCTCTAGTGGTTGGAGATGGAAAACGCATAGTCCTACCAGTCTCTTCTGCCCCCTAGTGATTGGAGATGGAAAAGACATTGTCCCAATATTCAGATATAATTTTATCTTACTCTAATTAATGAAACCATCTAAACTCAGCAAAAGAGAAATGTCCTCTCACTGTCTACTGCATTTATTTTCAGCAAACTTAAAATGTGTAAATATTTGTATGAACATAACAAGATTCAACAACTGAGACATAAACTGAACAAGTTCCACAGACATGTGACTAACAGAATTGGAAAATGTGTCCCTGAACAAAGGGGGGGTCAAAATCCAAAGTAACAGTCAGTATCTGGTGTGGCCACCAGCTGCATTAAGTACTGCAGTGCACCTCCTCCTCATGGACTGCACCAGATTTGCCAGTTCTTGCTGTGAGATGTTACCCCACTCTTCCACCAAGGCACCTGCAAGTTAATGGACATTTCTGGGGGGAATGGCCCTAGCCCTCACCCTCCGATCCAACAGGTCCCAGACATGCTCAATGGGATTGAGATCCAGGCTCTTTGCTGGCCATGGCAGAAAACTGACATTCCTGTCTTGCAGGAAATCATGCACAGAACGAGCAGTATGGCTGGTGGCATTTTCATGCTGGAGGGTCATGTCAGGATTTTTTCATTTATTTCACCTTTATCCTCTCTGGCGCATGTGGGACGAACTCGTCCCACCTACGTAACAGCCACTGAAATCCAGTGGCGCGATTTTTGAATCGTTTGAAATACTATTACTTCAATTTCTCAAACATATGACTATTTTACAGCTATTTAAAGACAAGAATCTCGTTAATCTAACCACACTGTCCGATTTCACAAAGGCTTTACAACGAAAGCAAAACATTAGATTATGTCAGCAGAGTGCCCAGCCAGAAATAATCAGACACCCATTTTTCAAGCTAGCATATCATGTCACATAAACCCAAACCACAGCTAAATGCAGCACTAACCTTTTATGATCTTCATCAGATGACACACCTAGGACATTGTGTTATACAATACATGCATGTCTGTTCAATCAAGTTCATATTTATATCAAAAAACAGCTTTTTACATTAGCATGTGACGTTCAGAAAAAGCATAACCCCCGCAAACTTCCGGGGAATTTACTAACAGTTTGCTAAATTACTCACGATAAACGTTCACAAAAAGCATAACAATTATTTTAAGAATTATAGATACATTACTCCTCTATGCACTCGATATGTCCAATTTTAAAATAGCTTTTCGGATGAAGCACATTTTGCAATAATCTAAGTACATAGCCCGGCATCACAGGGCTAGCTATTTAGACACCCACCCAGGTCAGCCTCCACCAAAATCACATTTCCTATAAGAAAAATGTTCTTACCTTGCTTGTTCTTCGTCAGAATACACTGCCAGGACTTCTACTTCAATAACAAATGTAGGTTTGGTCCCAAATAATCCATCGTTATATCCAAACAGCAACGTTTTGTTCGTGAGTTCTAGACACTATCAGAATGCTACATCACGGTCTCGCGCATGGCGCATTGGCGTGACAAAAATGTCTAAATATTCCATTACCGTACTTCGAAGCATGTCAACCGCTGTTTAAAACCAATTTGTATGCCATTTATCTCGTAGAAAAGCGATAATATTCCGACCGGGAATATGCAATGAGCCTAAACAGCCGAATTAAATTTCTCCTCAGGAGCGAATCGTGCACGCGCCTCATTCAAAGGTCCTCTGATCCGCCACTTACCAAAGGCGATAATGTGTTTCAGCCTGAGGCTGCCTCGTCAACCTTCAGGTATTTCCCGGGTTCTGAGAGCCTATCGGAGCCCTGGGAATTGTCACGTTACAGCTAAGATCCTTACTTTTCAATAAACAGATGCAAGACGCACGACTCCTTGTCAGACAGGGTACTTCCTGCATGAAACCTTGTCAGGTTTTTGCCTGCCATAGGAGTTCTGTTATACTCACAGACACCATTCAAACAGTTTTAGAAACTTTAGGGTGTTTTCTATCCAAACCTGAACAATAATATGCATATTCTAGCTTCTGAGTTGGTGTAGGAGGCAGTTAAAAATGGGCACATATTTTTTCCAAAATTCTCAATACTGCCCCCTAGCCCAAACAGGTAATATAACCAGGTAAGCCAGTTAAGAACAAGTTCTCATTTACAATTGCGACCTGGCCAAGAATAAAGCAAAGCAGTGCGACACAAACAACAACACAGAGTTACACATGGAATAAACAAGCGTACAGTCAATAATACAATAGAAAAAGAAAGAAAGTCTATATACAGTGTGTGCAAATGGCATGGGGAGGTAAGGCAATAAATAGGCCATAGTAGCGAAGTAACTACAATTTAGCAGATTAACACTGGAGTTATAGATGAGCAGATGATGATGTGCAAGTAGAGATACTGGTGTGCAAAAGAGCAGAAAAGTAAAAAAGAAAAGAAAAGCTTTACCTAGCATAGAATTATAGATGACCTGGAGCCAGTGGGTCTGGCGACGAAAATATAGCGAGGGCCAGCCGACTAGAGCATACAGGTCGCAGTGGTGGGTGGTATAAGGGGCTTTGGTGACAAAACGGATGGCACTGTGATAGACTGGAGGATGAGCCTGCAGGAAGGGTACCACATGAGGGAGGAGGATGTCTTCCCTGCAATGCACAACGTTGTGATTGCCTGCAATGACAACAAGCTCAGTCTGATGATGCTGTGACACACCGCCCCAGACCACGGACCCTCCACCTCCAAATCGATCCCGCTCCAGAGTACAGGCATCGGTGTAACGCTCATTCCTTTGACGATAAATGCAAATCTGACTATCACCCCTGGTGAGACAAAACCGCGACTCGTCAGTGAAGAGCTCTTTTTGCCAGTCCTGTCTAGTCCAGCAACAGTGGGTTTGTGCCCTTATCTTGTGAGGACCTGCCTTACAACAGGCCTACAAGCCCTCAGTCCAGCCTCTCTCAGCCTATTGCGGACAGTCTGAGCACTGATGGAGGGATTGGGCGTTCCTGGTGTAACTTGGGCAGTTGTTTTTGCCATCCTGTACCTGTCCCGCAGGTGTGATGTTCGGATGTACCGATCCTGTGCAGGTGTTGTTACACGTGGTCTGCCACTGCGAGGATGATCAGCTGTCCGTCCTGTCTCCCTGTAGCGCTGTCTTAGGCGTCTCACAGTACAGACATTGCAATTTATTGCCCTGGCCACGTCTGCAGTCCTCATGCCTCCTTGCAGCATGCTTAAGGCACGTTCACGCAGATGAGCAGGGACCCTGGGAATCTTTCTTTTGGTGTTTTTCAGAGTCAGTAGAAAGGCCTCTTTAGTGTCCTAAGTTTTCATAACTGTGACCTTAATTGCCTACCGTCTGTAAGCTGTTAGTGTCTTAACGAACGTTCCACAGGTGCATGTTCATTAATTGTTTATAGTTCTTTGAACAACCATGGGAAACAGTGTGTAAACCCTTTACAATGAAGATCTGTGAAGTTATTTGGATTTTTACTAATTATCTTTGAAAGACAGGGTCCTGAAAAAGCAATTTTTCTTTTTTTGCTGAGTTTATAAATATGTTTTCGATACATCTGCCAAATTCACACATTTGTCATACAAAAAAAATATGTATTTGTGTTTTCATTTCCCTTCTACAGTTTGACATGATGCATACATGCCATATCTAAGTCTATGCGTGCCATTGTAATTATCATATAGTGGTAATAGACTAAGATTTTTCCCAGAAAAAAACAACAGTGGCAGTGAATTGAATGTTCCCTAACCCTCTCCTCTCCTCTCCTCTCCTCTCCTCTCCTCTCCTCTCCATCAGGTCCAGGTGTGGGTTAGTTCTGTTTCTGTGTAGACTGGTGGGCTCTCCTCTCCTCTCCTCTCCTCTCCTCTCCTCTCCTCTCCTCTCCCCTCCCCCCTCAGGCATCTAACACTCCAGTGGAACAACTCCTTGAGTCTCCTTTTCCAACTCCCTTTAACTCCTTCCTTCTGACTGGTGCCCATATATTTTTTTTAGCTGTAACAGACTGTGGATTTAGTATAGCTGCTCAAACTGGGTCATGAAACGCAAACATCATTTAATAATAATGGCTACTCATTAGTGTAAGACCTGAGCAATCTATTTCATCAGCAGAAAGGGGAAATGCTACTGGGGCCTCAAAGCAGGTCGTGGAGGCAGGCAGGGGGAAGATAAACAGCAGCGCGCACACTGAGCTTACGTTTACACAGCAGCCCACAGAAATTCCCCGGTTCGGCCTGTGAATTTATAACCACGGATAGACTTCATCTGCAGTCACAGGATCTTCTCTTTATGGGATGTTGAGAGAGAGGTAGGGTTAGTAGTAGCTGGTTGAGTGGCAGTGACTGGAACTGGATAATTAGTATGTTTAATGTATCTGCTTTTTTTCTCAAAACACATTATGTGACTCACATCTGGACTTCTTACTATAGACCCAGCTATAGGTCTCCTCTCCTCTCCTCTCCTCTCCTCTCCTCTCCTCTCCTCTCCTCTCCTCTCCTCTCCTCTCCTCTCCTCTCCTCTCCCCTCCCCTCCTCTCCTCTCCTCTCCCCTCCCCTCCTCTCCTCTCCTCTCCTCTCCTTTCCTCTCGAGATAGACAGAAATGGGCTATTGCGGGCTGATAGCTAGTTGATATTGGCTCTCATAAGTCTCTTTGTGTCTGATAAATATCACCACTACGGGCGATTTGTACATAATGACCTTCTGTGCAGGGAGCTGGGGGCCTCGCTCTGCTTCTGAGCTGGTCCTTACACTGCCTGATGCCAGGAAATACAGAGAAACAGGCAGTGACTGGTGAACCACAACCTGGGCCTTTGGCTTTAGCTAAATACTGGATCACACATGTAGTCTAGTTGATTGTGAGTTAGAAATGGGCTCCCATAAACAGACACCACAATATACAGTAGGTAAACAGACACCACAGTATACAGTAGGTAAACAAACACCACAGTATACAGTAGGTAAACAGACACCACAGTATACAGTAGGTAAACAGACACCACAGTATACAGTAGGTAAACAGACACCACAGTACACAGTAGGTAAACAAACACCACAGTATACAGTAGGTAAACAGACACCACAGTATACAGTAGGTAAAGACACCACAATATACAGTAGGTAAACAGACACCACAATATACAGTAGGTAAACAGACACCACAGTATACAGTAGGTAAACAGAAACCACAATATACAGTAGGTAAACAGACACCACAATATACAGTAGGTAAACAGACACCACCATATACAGTAGGTAAACAGACACCACAGCTCCAAGTTAATTTAATTTTGTAAATCTGTTCCCAAGTATTCCCACTCATAATAGAAACACGTGATCATTTTCAAATGTAAGCAAGATTTGAAATTATTTTGTTTTATTCAAAAATTAAATTTGTTTAAGCTTCTTGCGGTCAATTTGCTGTCTACAAATTATTTGTAATTATGTTCCGGGCCCCTGACCATCCGGTGGCTGAATCTAGCTGATCCCTGCCACAGGCTGTAAAAAGACTAACCAAAGCAAAGTACTAGTAGTGGTGGACTTTAGTTAGCAAACGGTGCCATTGTATCGCCGAGATTAGTGGACACTATCATTACTAGCTAGCTAGTTCATTTAGCTTTTTAACTAGCAAGTTGACTAGCTGGCAAGCTACAGTCAGACTTGCAACCTTCGGCAACGTGACAGCGCTTGCTAGTTAGCATACAGTCCTCCTGCTAGCTGACGTTACCAATAATAGTTTTTCCTGTCAGCAAACAATAGCGTAGCTAGCAGCTAACCTCTAGGTCTAATGAGGTCCTGAAAGATAAATAACATTAGCTACCTAGCCAGATATTTAGCTGCTACCCGAACCGAGCACGATGTGCCCTGACATTATACATCAGGTTAGGGCCAGGTAGGGCCTGTTTTGTCATCAATAACTAGGGTACGGATAGGGCCTGTTTTGTCATCAATAACTACGGCACAGATAGGGCCTGTTTTGTAAATCCATAACTAGGGTACGGATAGGGCCTGTTTTGTCATCGATAACTAGGGTACGGATAGGGCCTGTTTTGTCATCAATAACTAGGGTACGGATAGGGCCTGTTTTGTCATCCATAACTAGGGTACGGATAGGGCCTGTTTTGTCATCCATAACTAGGGTACGGATAGGGCCTGTTTTGTCATCAATAACTAGGGTACGGATAGGGCCTGTTTTGTAAATCCATAACTAGGGTACGGATAGGGCCTGTTTTGTAAATCCATAACTAGGGTACGGATAGGGCCTGTTTTGTCATCAATTACTAGGGTACGATAGGGCCTGTTTTGTCATCAATAACTGGGGTACGGATAGGGTCTGTTTTGTCATCAATTACTAGGGTACGGATAGGGCCTGTTTTGTCATCAATAACTGGGGTACGGATAGGGCCTGTTTTGTCATCAATTACTAGGGTACGGGTAGGGCCTGTTTTGTCATCAATAACTGGGGTACGGATAGGGCCTGTTTTGTCATCAATTACTAGGGTACGGATAGGGCCTGTTTTGTCATCAATAACTAGGGTACGGATAGGGCCTGTTTTGTCATCAATAACTAGGGTACTGGCAGGGCAGGTTCTTCATCAATAACTAGGGTACTGGCAGGGCAGGTTCTTCATCAATAACTAGGGTACGGGTAGGGCAGGTTCTTCATCAATAACTAGGGTATGCGTAGGGCAGGTTCTTCATCAATAACTAGGGAATGAGCAGGGTTCGGGCTTCACTAAATGAATCATTAACATTTTGAAGCTGAGCCATTCGCTCATGCAGTACAGTCACATCTGATTAAGATCATAATGTGGTGTCAGAAGTGCAATAGACTGCTGTATCAGTCCACTAATACAGGACTAGTAAAGGCCCAGTGTTACAGACTGCTGTATAGGTCTGGTAATACAAGACTAGTAAAGGCCTGTTAATACAGGACTAGTAAAGGTCTGTTAATACAGGAGTAGTAAAGGTCTGTTAATACAGGACTAGTAAAGGTCTGTTAATACAGGACTAGTAAAGGTCTGTTAATACAGGACTAGTAAAGGCCTGTTAATACAGGACTAGTAAAGGTCTGTTAATACAGGACTAGTAAAGGTCTGTTAATACAGGACTAGTAAAGGTCTGTTAATACAGGACTAGTAAAGGCCCAGTGTTACAGGACTAGTAAAGGTCTGTTAATACAGGACTAGTAAAGGTCTGTTAATACAGGACTAGTAAAGGCCTGTTAATACAGGACTAGTAAAGGCCTGTTAATACAGGACTAGTAAAGGCCTGTTAATACAGGACTAGTAAAGGCCTGTTAATACAGGACTAGTAAAGGTCTGTTAATACAGGACTAGTAAAGGCCTGTTAATACAGGACTAGTAAAGGCCTGTTAATACAGGACTAGTAAAGGTCTGTTAATACAGGACTAGTAAAGGTCTGTTAATACAGGACTAGTAAAGGTCTGTTAATACAGGACTAGTAAAGGTCTGTTAATACAGGACTAGTAAAGGTCTCTTAATACAGGACTAGTAAAGGTCTGTTAATACAGGACTAGTAAAGTTCTGTTAATACAGGACTAGTAAAGGCCTGTTAATACAGGACTAGCAAAGGTCTGTTAATACAGGACTAGTAAAGGTCTGTTAATACAGGACTAGTAAAGGTCTGTTAATACAGGACTAGTAAAGGTCTGTTAATACAGGACTAGTAAAGGTCTGTTAATACAGGACTAGTAAAGGCCTGTTAATACAGGACTAGTAAAGGTCTGTTAATACAGGACTAGTAAAGGTCTGTTAATACAGGACTAGTAAAGGTCTGTTAATACAGGACTAGTAAAGGTCTGTTAATACAGGACTAGTAAAGGTCTGTTAATACAGGACTAGTAAAGGCCTGTTAATACAGGACTAGTAAAGGTCTATTAATACAGGACTAGTAAAGGTCTGTTAATACAGGACTAGTAAAGGTCTGTTAATACAGGACTAGTAAAGGTCTGGTAATACAGGACTAGTAAAGGCCTGTTAATACAGGACTAGTAAAGGTCTGTTAATACAGGACTAGTAAAGGCCTGTTAATACAGGACTAGTAAAGGCCTGTTAATACAGGACTAGTAAAGGTCTGTTAATACAGGACTAGTAAAGGTCTGTTAATACAGGACTAGTAAAGGCCCAGTGTTACAGACTGCTTTATCAGTCTACTAATACAGGACTAGTAAAGGCCCAGTGTACTACTTTGTTTTAATTAATAGCACCCATACTTCCCGTGGCTATGGTCATACAGATGTAGGCGTTTAATCTAGTAGAATTCGCTGCACTGATACCTTATCCATTAAATCAGACCGGTAAATATTCCATAAAATATTAAACGGAAAAGTGGTGCGTGCAGTGAAGCCCCTAAATAAGATCCGTTGCAACCAATTACCTTCAGAAGTCACATAATTAGTTAAATAAAGTGCACCCGGGTGCAATCTTAGTGTCACATGATCTCAGTATATATACACCTGTTCTGAAAAGCCCCCCCGAGTCTGCAATACCACTTAGCAAGGGGCACCACCAAGCAAGCGGCTCCATGAAGACCAAGGAGCTCTCCAAACAGGTCAGGGACAAAGTTGTGGAGAAGTACAGATCAAGGTTGGGTTATAAAAAAATATCTGAAACTTTGAACAACCCACGGAGCACCGTTAAATCCATTATTAAAACATGGATAGAATATGGCACCACAACAAACCTGCCAAGAGAGGGCCGCCCACCAAAACTCACCGACAAGGCAAGGAGGGCATTAATCAGAGAGGCAACAAAGAGACCAAAGATAACGCTGAAGGAGCTGCAAAGCTCCACAGCGGAGATTGGAGGTCCATAGGACCACTTTATGCCCTACACACCACAGAGCTGGGCTTTACGGAAGAGTGGCCAGAAAAAAGCCATTGCTTAAAGGAAAAAAATAAGCAAACGCATTTGGTGTTCGCCAAAAGGAATGTTGGAGACTCCCCAAACATATGGAAGAAAGTACTCTGGTCAGATGAGATTAAAATGTAGCTTTTTGGCCATCAAGGAAAACTCTATGTCTGGTGCAAACCCAACACCTCTCATCACCCCGAAAATACCATCCCCACAGTAAAGCATGGTGGTGGCAGCATCATGCTGTGGGGATGTTTTTCATCAGCAGGGACTGGGAAACTGGTCAGAATTGAAGGAATTGAAGGCGGCGGGGGGGGGGGGGGGTCGGAGGACACTGTGGCCCCTTCTGAATATACACCCCAGACAGGGCAAAACAGGCAGGATATAACCCCATCCACTTTGCCAAAGCACAGCCCACACACCACAAGAGGGATATCAACAGACCACCAACTTAGTACCCGGACCAGAGACTGAGTAGAGGCAACAAAGATCTATTCCACGGCACGAGCGGGGGTCTTAAAATAAAGTGAATAATCTTTGTTTCGTATTCTTATTGTGATCTATGTTAGCACTGAAGAAGGTCCAGTAGATACTGAAGAAGGTCCAGTAGATACTGAAGAAGGTCCAGTAGATACTGAAGAAGGTCCAGTAGATACTGAAGAAGGTCCAGTAGCACTGAAGAAGGTCCAGTAGCTAGGTTAATACGGATTGTACTGATGACTCCTTTACAATCATGTTGTTTATTGAAAGATGATCATGTTTCGCTATTGTTATACTTGTGTTATACTATTGTGTATTGTACCGGTCATCACATTTCAGTACATTGTTTGAATGACACAATTGTGGATACAATGTGGATACATCAGTCCCTGTTAGACGTATCCACAGCCATCAGTGCTGGACACCAGTGCTGGACACCAGTGCTGGACACCTGCCCATGGATGATTTTTGTGATGAAATTGTCCCAATATTATTGAAGATAAATAAGTTCAGGAGTAAAAATGTGCTTAACAAGTCAAATAAAAAGTTGCATGGACTCATTCTGTGTGCAATAATAGTGTTTAACATGATGTTTTAATGACTATCTCATCTCTGGACCCCACACATACAATTATCTGTACGGTCCCTCAGTCGAGCAGTGAATTTCAAACACAGATTCATCCACAAAGACCAGGGAGGTTTTCCAGTCCTTTGTGAAGAAGGCCACATTTTGGTAGATGGGTAAACATTTAAAAATCAGACACTGAATATCCCTTTGAGCAGGGTGAAGTTATTAATTACACTTTGGATGGTGTATCAATACACCCAGTCACTACAATAATGTGTTTGTCTTGAGAGGAAGGAAACCGCTCAGGAATTTCACCACAAGGCCAATTGTCATTTTAAACCAGTTACAGAGTTAAAAGGGCTGTGATAGGAGAAATCTGAGGATGGATCAACATTGTAGTTACTCCACAATACTAACAAAATGAAAGAGTGAAAAAGAAGGAAGCTTTTACAGAATGCAAATATTCCAAAACATGCATCCTGTTTGCAATCAGGGATTAAAGTAAAACTGCAAAAAATGTGGCAAAGAAATTCACTTTGTGTCCTGAATACAAAGCATTATGTTTGAGGCAAATCCAACACAACACATACCATTTTTTATGTATTTATTTTATTTGACCTTTATTTAACTAGGTAGGCTAGTTGAGAACAAGTTCTCATTTGCAACTGCGACAGAGTTTGAATAATTGAAAAAAGAATGATGGTCAAATATTGTACAATCCAGGTTTGCAAAGCTCGTAGAGACACACAGTTGTAATTCCTGCCAAATGTGATTCTAGCATGAATTGATTCAGGGGGTTTAAATACTTAACTAATCAAAATATATAGGTTTTTTATTTTCCATTAAATCTTTTTCTTCCACTTTGACATTACAGAGTATTTTGTGTAAATCATTGACAAAAAAAATACAATTGAATCCATTTTAATCCCACTTCATAACACAACAAAATGTGGAAAAAGTCCATCAGTGTGAATACTTTCTGAAGGCGCTGTACAGCAGTATTCTACTGGTGTTTGTTGAAACTGTAGGGGAATTCAATGCCGCATTGTGATATTATAACTAGATAGGTAACTTTAGACAAGCATTCATTTGATTACTTTGGCTAGCATTCATTTGATTACTTTGGCTAGCTAATGTAGCTAGCTACGGTAGAGAGGTCAGGCTTTGCACTTTCTATTTAATCTGCCTCAATTATTAATATAATAATTTAAAAAAGTATATGTTGAGGTCAACCTTGGGTATAAGGAGTTAGCTCGCTAGCTAACTAACTAACTTGTTTGCGACTGAGTTTTATTTCTACATATCCTGTCTTTGGAGAGGTAATGTAACATTAGAACTATACTTGTTGAGATTTGGCCAAAGACAAAGTAGCTAATTTCTTTGTAGAGGTAACATTATGTTTAACGTTAATTAACGTTAACGTTAACGATAACGCTACTTGTTGTCGGGTCACTCGTACAGGACGATATTAACTCTGCCTAGCTAGAAGTATGTAATGTAAACTAACAGAAACATACCATTTTAAAGCATGCGCGCTATTTTTGTTCAGTATAGTTAGCTATCCTTCATGATTTGCCGTAAAAAGATAGCAGATCAAATGTTGTTTTTAATTACATCAACAACATATTTCTCGGATATTCAAACGTAAGGCATTTCTGACATGTCATCTTTCTTGGTCTGTCTGTCTGTCTGTCTGTCTGTCTGTCTGTCTGTCTGTCTGTCTGTCTGTCTGTCTGTCTGTCTGTCTGTCTGTCTGTCTGTCTGTCTGTCTGTCTGTCTGTCTGTCTGTCTGTCTGTCTGTGTTTCTGAAAGGTGAGGTCATCAGGAAGTGCGTCCACAGGATCCAGTCATTGTGAGTGACGCACGTTTCATTGGACGAGCACAAATGGTGTCTGTTCATGTCAGTCAGGAGATAATGTGTGTGTGTTTGTGTGTGTGAGAGCGTGTGTGTGTGTGTGTGTGTGCATGTGTTGTGCATGAAATATACAGTGTGATTGTGCAGTATCTGTGTTCTACCACATGTATTGTAGCAGATACCTCCCTCTGTGTTTCATAGACAGATAACAGAGCTGGGGACAATAAGAGCGATAGAAGGATGGGGGAGAGAGAGAGAGATGCAGGGGGTGAGAGAGAGGGAGAGAGATGCAGAGGGAGAGAGAGAGATGCAGGGGGAGAGAGAGAGACAAAGGAAGAGAGAGAGAGAGAGAGAGAGACGCAGGGGTTGAGAGAGAGAGAGACGCAGGGGGTGAGAGAGAGATGGAGGGGGAGAGAGATGGAGGGGAGGGGGGTGAGAGAGAGAGAGACACGCAGGGGGTGAGAGAGAGAGAGATGCAGGGGGAGAGAGAGAGAGAGACAAAGGGAGAGAGAGAGAGAGACGCAGGGGGTGAGAGAGAGACGCAGGGGAGAAAGAGAGAGAGACGCAGGGGGTGAGAGAGATGGAGGGGAGGGGGGTGAGAGAGAGAGAGAGAGAGAGAGAGAGAGAGAGAGAGAAAGAGAGACGCAGGGGGAGAGAGAGAGAGAGAGAGAGAGAGAGAGAGAGAGAGGAACAAGAACAAGAAGTCCCCCCCCTGAAATACAGACATTCCCCTTCCTCGGCTTCCTTCCCTCTAATAAACGCTGTTGTCAGCCAGAGACGAAGCAGCAATTAATCTCCACCAGCTAAGAGAGGAGAGAAAGGAGAGCTATCAAGATGACAAGACCGGAGCAGTTGCAATTTACCGGGTTTAAATGGCTATCAAGGATACAAACTCCATGACAAATTGTGTTTTTGTGTGGGCGGTGGGGAACAGATTATCAATGGAAGGCCCGTGAATGATATTGTTGTAATTGAGATTTTTTTTTAATGAAGCAAAATGAGGGGTATTTACATTACTCAGAGAATAGATGGAAGAGAAAGACAAGTGGATACATGAAAGCACATAGAGACCGATTAACTGGCTTTATTAAAGAAGGAAGGAAGACAATGAGTGAAAGAGAGAGAGCAAGAGAGAGAGAGAGAGAGAGAGATAGAGAGAGAGATAGAGAGAGATGGAGAGAGTGTAGAGAGAGGGGGGGTGGAGATGGAGAGAGTGTAGAGAGAGGGGGGGTGGAGATGGGGAGAGACAGAGGGGGGTGGAGATGGAGAGAGACAGAGGGGGGTGGAGATGGAGAGAGACAGAGGGGGGTGGAGATGGGGAGAGTGTAGAGAGAGGGGGGGTGGAGATGGGGAGAGTGTAGAGAGAGGGGGGGTGGAGATGGGAGAGTGTAGAGAGAGGGGGGGTGGAGATGGGGAGAGAGAGAGAGGGGGGTGGAGATGGGGAGAGTGTAGAGAGAGAGGGGGGGTGGAGATGGAGAGAGACAGAGGGGGGTGGAGATGGAGAGAGTGTAGAGAGAGGGGGGGTGGAGATGGGGAGAGAGAGAGAGGGGGGTGGAGATGGGGAGAGAGAGAGGGGGTGGAGATGGGGAGAGAGAGAGGGGGGTGGAGATGGGGAGAGAGAGAGGGGGGTGGAGATGGAGAGAGTGTAGAGAGAGGGGGGGGTGGAGATGGGGAGAGAGAGAGGGGGTGGAGATGGGGAGAGAGAGAGGGGGGTGGAGATGGGGAGAGAGAGAGGGGGGGGGTGGAGATGGGGAGAGAGAGGGGGGGGTGGAGATGGAGAGAGACAGAGGGGGGTGGAGATGGGGAGAGTGTAGAGAGGGGGGGTGGAGATGGGGAGAGAGAGAGAGGGGGGGTGGAGATGGGGAGAGAGAGAGGGGGGTGGAGATGGGGAGAGTGTAGAGAGAGGGGGGGTGGAGATGGGGAGAGAGAGAGGGGGTGGAGATGGGGAGAGAGAGAGGGGGGTGGAGATGGAGAGAGACAGAGGGGGGTGGAGATGGGGAGAGTGTAGAGAGGGGGGGTGGAGATGGAGAGAGTGTAGAGAGAGGGGGGGTGGAGATGGGGAGAGAGAGAGGGGGTGGAGATGGAGAGAGTGTAGAGAGAGGGGGGGTGGAGATGGGGAGAGTGTAGAGAGGGGGGGTGGAGATGGGGAGAGTGTAGAGAGAGGGGGGGTGGAGATGGGGAGAGTGTAGAGAGGGGGGGTGGAGATGGGGAGAGTGTAGAGAGAGGGGGGGTGGAGATGGGGAGAGAGAGAGAGGGGGGGTGGAGATGGGGAGAGTGTAGAGAGAGGGGGGGTGGAGATGGGGAGAGAGAGAGAGAGAGGGGGGGGGTGGAGATGGGGAGAGTGTAGAGAGAGGGGGGGTGGAGATGGGGAGAGTGTAGAGAGGGGGGGTGGAGATGGGGAGAGAGAGAGAGGGGGGGTGGAGATGGGGAGAGTGTAGAGAGAGGGGGGGGTGGAGATGGGGAGAGTGTAGAGAGGGGGGGTGCAGACGGGGAGAGTGTAGAGAGGGGGGGTGGAGATGGGGAGAGAGAGAGAGAGGGGGGGTGGAGATGGGGAGAGTGTAGAGGGGGGGGTGGAGACGGGGAGAGTGTAGAGAGGGGGGGTGGAGATGAGGAGAGAGAGAGAGGGGGGGGGTGGAGATGGGGAGAGAGAGAGAGGGGGGGGGGGGGAGATGGGGAGAGTGTAGAGAGAGGGGGGGTGGAGATGGGGAGAGTGTAGAGAGAGGGGGGTGGAGATGGGGAGAGTGTAGAGAGAGGGGGGTGTAGATGGGGAGAGAGGGGGGGTGGAGATGGGGAGAGTGTAGAGAGGGGGGGGTGGAGATGGGGAGAGAGAGAGGGGGGGGGTGGAGATGGGGAGAGTGTAGAGAGAGGGGGGTGGAGATGGGGAGAGTGTAGAGAGAGGGGGGGTGTAGATGGGGAGAGGGGGGGTGGAGATGGGGAGAGTGTAGAGGGGGGGGTGGAGATGGGGAGAGAGAGAGGGGGGGGTGGAGATGGGGAGAGTGTAGAGAGGGGGGGGTGGAGATGGGGAGAGTGTAGAGAGAGGGGGGGTGGAGATGGGGAGAGAGAGAGAGGGGGGGTGGAGATGGGGAGAGTGTAGAGAGAGGGGGGGTGGAGATGGGGAGAGAGAGAGGGGTGTAGATGGGGAGAGTGTAGAGAGAGGGGGGGTGTAGATGGGGAGAGTGTAGAGAGAGGGGGGGTGGAGATGGGGAGAGTGTAGAGAGAGGGGGGGGTGGAGATGGGGAGAGAGAGAGGGGGGGTGGAGATGGGGAGAGAGAGAGAGAGAGAGAGGGGGTGGAGATGGGGAGAGTGTAGAGAGAGGGGGGGTGGAGATGGGGAGAGAGAGAGAGGGGGGGTGGAGATGGGGAGAGTGTAGAGAGAGAGGGGGGGTGGAGATGGGGAGAGTGTAGGGGGGGGTGGAGATGGGGAGAGTGTAGAGAGAGAGGTGGTGGAGATGGGGAGAGAGAGAGAGGGGGGGTGGAGATGGGGAGAGAGAGAGAGAGGGGGGTGGAGATGGGGAGAGTGTAGAGAGAGGGGGGGTGGAGATGGGGAGAGAGAGAGAGGGGGGGTGGAGATGGGGAGAGTGTAGAGAGAGGGGGGGTGGAGATGGGGAGAGTGTAGAGAGGGGGGGTGGAGATGGGGAGAGAGAGAGAGGGTGGGTGGAGATGGGGAGAGTGTAGAGAGGGGGGGTGCAGACGGGGAGAGTGTAGAGAGAGGGGGGGTGGAGATGGGGAGAGAGAGAGGGGTGTAGATGGGGAGAGTGTAGAGAGAGGGGGGTGTAGATGGGGAGAGTGTAGAGAGAGGGGGGGTGGAGATGGGGAGAGTGTAGAGAGAGGGGGGGGTGGAGATGGGGAGAGAGAGAGGGGGGGTGGAGATGGGGAGAGAGAGAGAGAGAGAGGGGGTGGAGATGGGGAGAGTGTAGAGAGAGGGGGGGTGGAGATGGGGAGAGAGAGAGAGAGGGGGGGTGGAGATGGGGAGAGTGTAGAGAGAGAGGGGGGGTGGAGATGGGGAGAGTGTAGGGGGGGGTGGAGATGGGGAGAGTGTAGAGAGAGAGGTGGTGGAGATGGGGAGAGAGAGAGAGGGGGGGTGGAGATGGGGAGAGAGAGAGAGAGAGGGGGTGGAGATGGGGAGAGTGTAGAGAGAGGGGGGGTGGAGATGGGGAGAGAGAGAGAGGGGGGGTGGAGATGGGGAGAGTGTAGAGAGAGGGGGGGTGGAGATGGGGAGAGTGTAGAGAGGGGGGGTGGAGATGGGGAGAGAGAGAGAGGGTGGGTGGAGATGGGGAGAGTGTAGAGAGGGGGGGTGCAGACGGGGAGAGTGTAGAGAGGGGGGGTGGAGATGGGGAGAGAGAGAGAGAGGGGGGGTGGAGATGGGGAGAGTGTAGAGGGGGGGGGTGGAGACGGGGAGAGTGTAGAGAGGGGGGGTGGAGATGAGGAGAGAGAGAGAGGGGGGGGTGGAGATGGGGAGAGAGAGAGAGGGGGTGGAGATGGGGAGAGTGTAGAGAGAGGGGGGGTGTAGATGGGGAGAGAGGGGGGGGTGGAGATGGAGAGAGAGAGAGAGGGGGTGGAGATGGGGAGAGTGTAGAGAGAGGGGGGTGGAGATGGGGAGAGTGTAGAGAGAGGGGGGGTGTAGATGGGGAGAGAGGGGGGGTGGAGATGGGGAGAGAGAGAGAGGGGGTGGAGATGGGGAGAGTGTAGAGAGAGGGGGGTGGAGATGGGGAGAGTGTAGAGAGAGGGGGGGTGTAGATGGGGAGAGTGTAGAGAGAGGGGGGGTGTAGATGGGGAGAGAGGGGGGGTGGAAATGGAGAGAGGGGGGGTGGAGATGGAGAGAGTGTAGAGAGAGGGGGTGTAGATGGGGAGAGAGAGGGGGGTGGAGATGGAGAGAGAGGGCTAATAATAGGCTACTATCGAGTATTACATATTAAAGAATAGTGAGAATTATTTTATGACAAAGATACAAGAGACTACTACCATAATAAACCATCAATAAAGATACCATAGAGACTAGATAGAGAACAAGCCAATCCTAACACATTCTTCACGTGAATAAATAACCCAACAGGAAACACAGTGCTTACTGACTGAGGGAATGGATTTACTGTGACACTGCCTCCTCTATGCTGAGTTTACAAAACGTTAGAAAATCTTGCTCTTTCCATGACATAGCCTGACCAGGTGAATCCAGGTGAAAGCTATGATCCCTTATTGATGTCACCTGTTAAATCCACTTCAATCAGTGAAGTTGAAGGGGAGGAGAGAGGTTAAAGAAGGAATTTGAAGACTTTTTTTTTTTTAAAGCTAGTTGAATATGTACCATTCAGAGGGTTAACGGGCAAGACAACAGATTGAAGTGCCTCTGAACAGGGTATGCTAGTAGGTGCCAGGCGCACCGGTTTTGACTGCAATGCGGCTGGGTTTTACACACTCAACAGTTTCCTGTGTGTATGAAGAACGATCCACCACCCAAAGGACATCCAGACAATTTAGTTAATCTGGTATTATTCCAGAACAGCCGACCAGAGACAGTGATTCCTCAATAGTTAATCTGGTATTATTCCAGAACAGCCGACCAGAGACAGGGATCCCTCAATAGTTAATCTGGTATTATTCCAGAACAGCCAACCAGAGGTAGGGATCCCAGCCACAGGAAATACGCAAAAGCATTCAAGGAGAGTCCAGAGTCTTCATTGCTCAGGGCTAGACAATCCACTACTCTCTTATCAGTACAGTTCGCTTCCCTATGCACAAAACTGTACATACGTTAGAGCTATGACTACACCAATTTACTGTAACTATGTTACAACAAAGCAAGGTGGAATTACATCACCCATCTTAAAGCCATGTGGTCGTGGTAGTGTGTGGAAAAGAGGTGCCTGTGCAATTCATCGAGGCCAAGATGAAATGATTCAATTGTTAGTATAATAAGGTGTTATTGTGGATGTGGTCAGGGACGTTATTAAGACAGTCACTGAAGGATCATCTGGAGGAACAGACTGTTATGGCTCAACCTGTCACCAGAGGACAGCAGAGACCTGTCATAGTTCCACCTGTCACCAGAGACCTGTCATAGTTCAACCTGTCACCAGAGGACAGCAGAGACCTGTCATGGTTCCACCTGTCACCAGAGGACAGCAGAGACCTGTCATGTTTCAACCTGTCACCAGAGACCTGTCATAGTTCAACCTGTCACCAGAGGGAAGCAGAGACCTGTCATGGTTCAACCTGTCACCAGAGGGCAGCAGAGACCTGTCATAGTTCAACCTGTCACCAGAGGACAGCAGAGACCTGTCATAGTTCAACCTGTCACCAGAGGACAGCAGAGACCTGTCATGGTTCAACCTGTCACCAGAGGACAGCAGAGACCTGTCATGTTTCAACCTGTCACCAGAGACCTGTCATAGTTCAACCTGTCACCAGAGGGAAGCAGAGACCTGTCATGGTTCAACCTGTCACCAGAGGGCAGCAGAGACCTGTCATGTTTCAACCTGTCACCAGAGACCTGTCATAGTTCAACCTGTCACCAGAGGGAAGCAGAGACCTGTCATGGTTCCACCTGTCACCAGAGACCTGTCATGGTTCAACCTGTCACCAGAGACCTGTCATGGTTCTACCTGTCACCAGAGACCTGTCATGGTTCAACCTGTCACCAGAGACCTGTCATTGTTCAACCTGTCACCAGAGGGAAGCAGAGACCTGTCATAGTTCAACCTGTCACCAGAGGGAAGCAGAGACAGCCATAGAGACTGTAATGACCATTCAGGTGATATCCTTTTAGAGAGGTGTGTTTTCTGTTACCCTTTCCAGAAACTTGATTCTTTGCTGTGTGCGTTGTCTCCTAGGTAGTTATTGAGTCATATTGTTTGTTGTTTTCGCAGTTTTACTTTGTACCTACTTTTGAACTTTTTCCAGTGAAGTATTTACTTTTACTCTCAACACCTGTTCCTCGTCTGGTTCTCTTCTCTGCTCATGGGTCCTACCTAACCACGTCAAAGAGAGAGACAGAGATAAAATAAATGATGTTTAGCGAGTGTCTTCCAGTATTCTCATCTTCCTGTTTCAGAGGTACTCAACCACTTTACATTATAATAGAGGGAAATGGTGACAAACTAATTATTCACCTGCCTGAAAGTCTAACTCACCAGGATGTTTTTCTAATTCCTGTCTGTGTTTTTGGTAAGGTTTCCTGTCTGTGTATTTGATAAAGGTTTCCTGTCTGTGTATTTGATAAAGGTTTCCTGTCTGTGTATTTGATAAAGGTTTCCTGTCTGTGTATTTGATAAAGGTTTCCTGTCTGTGTATTTGATAAAGTTTTCCTGTCTGTGTATTTTAAAGAGGTTTCCTGTCTGTGTATTAGACAAAGGTTTCCTGTCTATGTATTTGATAAAGGTTTCCTGTCTGTGTATTGGATAAAGGTTTCCTGTCTGTGTATTGGATAAAGGTTTCCTGTCTGTGTATTTGATAAAGGTTTCCTGTCTGTGTATTTGATAAAGTTTTCCTGTTTGTGTATTTGATAAAGGTTTCCTGTCTGTGTATTTGATAAAGGTTTCCTGTCTGTGTATTTGATAAAGGTTTCCTGTCTGTGTATTGGATAAGGTTTCCTGTCTGTGTATTTGATAAAGGTTTCCTGTCTGTGTATTTGATAAAGGTTTCCTGTCTGTGTATTTGATAAAGGTTTCCTGTCTGAGTATTTGATAAAGTTTTCCTGTTTGTGTATTTGATAAAGGTTTCCTGTCTGTGTATTTGATAAAGTTTTCCTGTCTGTGTATTTTAAAGATGTTTCCTGTCTGTGTATTAGACAAAGGTTTCCTGTCTGTGTATTGGATAAAGGTTTCCTGTCTGTGTATTGGATAAAGGTTTCCTGTCTGTGTATTTGATAAAGGTTTCCTGTCTGTGTATTTGATAAAGTTTTCCTGTTTGTGTATTTGATAAAGGTTTCCTGTCTGCGTATTTGATAAAGGTTTCCTGTCTGTGTATTTGATAAAGGTTTCCTGTCTGTGTATTGGATAAGGTTTCCTGTCTGTGTATTTGATAAGGTTTCCTGTCTGTGTATTTGATAAAGGTTTCCTGTCTGTGTATTTGATAAAGGTTTCCTGTCTGTGTATTTGATAAATGTTTCCTGTCTGTGTATTGGATAAGGTTTCCTGTCTGTGTATTTGATAAAGGTTTCCTGTCTGTGTATTTGATAAAGGTTTCATGTCTGTGTATTGAATAATGTTTCCTGTTTGTGTATTTGATAAAGGTTTCCTGTCTGTGTATTGGATAAAGGTTTCCTGTCTGTGTATTTGACAAAGGTTTCCTGTCTGTGTATTTGATAAAGGTTTCCTGTCTGTGTATTTGATAAAGTTCTCCTGTCTGTGTATTTGATAAGATAAAGAGCAGCGTGTGTGTTCAGTACAGCACACCGCTCAGCGCAGGCTGACTGTTAATAAGTCACCACGTCACTGTGCGAAGGAAGGATATGGAGAGAGAGGAATAGGAGGAAGGAGAAGGAGAGACAGGACAAAAGAGAGAAAAATGCATACCAAATAAGGAAATCATTATTTCTGCCCTCCACAAGTCTAAGGGACATAAGGGTCAGAATTGGCTTTTGGTAGTGGTACAGAAAACAATGTTGGTTTTATTTAATGTGTTTTATTTATTTATTTTTAACCTCAGTGTACAAACATCATTATTGACTTACAATGTGGAGTGAGACATCCGTAGAGAGATGGTCTGTTGTCCAATAAGACTTCTGACGAAACAGAGAACACCTACAGGACACGAGGTCAGTATACATGCATCAAAGCTGGGACAGAGAGATTGAAAAACAACTTCTATCTCGTGGCCATTACATCACCCCTCCGTTCTCAGACACAGAGCAGGTAACTCTACCAGTGTTACATCACCCCTCCGTTCCTCAGGCTCCCGAGTGGCGCAGCGGTCTGAAGGCACTTCATCTCAGTGCTACAGGCGTCACTACAGACTCCCTGGTTTGAATCCAACCGGCCGTGATTGGGATTCCCATAGGGTGGCGCACAATTGGCTCAGCGTTGTCCGGGTATGGCCGGAGTAGGCTGTCATCGTAAATAAGAATTTGTTCTTAAAAAACGATTTGCCTAGTTAAATAAAAGTAATCTCACACACAGAACAGGTAACTCTACCAGGCTAACTCTCCAATCTATTCCCAGTTACCAGGCTAACTCTCCAATCTATTCCCAGCTACCAGGCTAACTCTCCAATCTATTCCCAGCTACCAGGCTAACTCTCCAATCTATACCCAGCTACCAGGCTGACTCTCCAATCTATTCCCAGCTACCAGGCTAACTCTCCAATCTATTCCCAGCTACCAGGCTAACTGTCCAATCTATTCCCAGCTACCAGGCTAACTGTCCAATCTATTCCCAGCTACCAGGCTAACTCTCCAATCTATACCCAGCTACCAGGCTGACTCTCCAATCTATTCCCAGCTACCAGGCTAACTCTCCAATCTATTCCCAGCTACCAGGCTAACTCTCCAATCTATTCCCAGTTACCAGGCTAACTCTCCAATCTATTCCCAGCTACCAGGCTAACTCTCCAATCTAAACCCAGCTACCAGGCTAACTCTCCAATCTATTCCCAGCTACCAGGCTAACTCTCCAATCTATTCCCAGCTACCAGGCCAACTCTCCAATCTATTCCCAGCTACCAGGCCAATCTATTCCCAGCTACCAGGCTAACTCTCCAATCTATTCCCAGCTACCAGGCTAACTCTCCAATCTATTCCCAGCTACCAGGCTAACTCTCCAATCTATTCCCAGCTACCAGGCTAACTCTCCAATCTATTCCCAGCTACCAGGCCAACTCTCCAATCTATTCCCAGCTACCAGGCCAATCTATTCCCAGCTACCAGGCTAACTCTCCAATCTATTCCCAGCTACCAGGCTAACTCTCCAATCTATTCCCAGCTACCAGGCTAACTCTCCAATCTATTCCCAGCTACCAGGCCAACTCTCCAATCTATTCCCAGCTACCAGGCCAATCTATTCCCAGCTACCAGGCTAACTCTCCAATCTATTCCCAGCTACCAGGCTAACTCTCCAATCTATTCCCAGCTACCAGGCTAACTCTCCAATCTATTCCCAGCTACCAGGCTAACTCTCCAATCTATTCCCAGCTACCAGGCTAACTCTCCAATCTATTCCCAGCTACCAGGCTAACTCTCCAATCTATTCCCAGCTACCAGGCTGACTCTCCAATCTATTCCCAGCTACCAGGCTAACTCTCCAATCTATTCCCAGTTACCAGGCTAACTCTCCAATCTATTCCCAGCTACCAGGCTAACTCTCCAATCTATTCCCAGCTACCATACGAACTACCAAGCTAACTTTTTACTTTAGTCACATGCTTACAGACAGAGGGTCATAGTGAACTCACTTCTCCACTTCCTGGTTATTGAGAAGGATACTCTCCCCTCGCTTCCTGTTCTCTCTCAGGGCCACCTTTGCTTTTGTTCACCAGCAGTGTTGTTGCTTTGAAGGTGGAATATAAAACCACTTCTCCTGTATCATCGAGTGGCTGAACCTCACCTCCTCCGTAAAATACAACGTGAGGAAATGTGATTTATCTCCTGGCTCTTCATGCTCCTTTCAGCTGACTCTCAGAGGAAATGTATGCTAGGCTACATGGTGCTATGCTAGGATAGATGGTGCTATGATAGTGTAGATGGTGTGATGTTAGGATAGATGGTGCTATGGTAGGCTACATGATGCTATGCTAGGCTACATGGTGCTATGCTAGAGCACATGGTGCTATGCTAGGGTAGATGGTGCTATGTTAGGATAGATGGTGCTATGTTAGGCTACATGGTGCTATGGTAGGGTAGATGGTGCTATGTTAGGCTACATGTTGCTATGCTAGGATAGATGGTGCTATGCTAGGGTAGATGGTGCTATGGTAGGGTAGATGGTGCTATGTTAGGCTACATGGTGCTATGCTAGGCTACATGGAGCTAGGCTAGGATAGATGGTGCTATGGTAGGCTACATGATGCTATGCAAGGCTACATGGTGCTATGGTAGGCTACATGGTGCTATGGTAGGCTACATGGTGCTATGCTAGGATAGATGGTGCTATGCTAGGGTAGATGGTGCTATGCTAGGGTAGATGGTGCTATGTTAGGCTACATGGTGCTATGCTAGGGTAGATGGTGCTATGCTAAGCTACATGGTGCTATGTTAGGCTACATGGTGCTATGCTAGGATAGATGGTGCTATGCTAGGATAGATGGTGCTATGGTAGGCTACATGATGCTATGCTAGGGTAGATGGTGCTATGGTAGGATAGATGGTGCTATGGTAGGCTACATGGTGCTATGCTATGGTGGATGATGCTATGGTAGAAGGTTCTATGCTAG
This sequence comes from Salmo trutta, assembly GCF_901001165.1. Classification (NCBI taxonomy): domain Eukaryota; kingdom Metazoa; phylum Chordata; class Actinopteri; order Salmoniformes; family Salmonidae; genus Salmo; species Salmo trutta. The sequence goes on from NC_042962.1 coordinate 2,684,942, forward strand.
GTTGAGTCTGTTATATGCTGCTAGGCTAGGTGGTGCTAGGCTTGGTGGTGCCATGTTCACTATTCGTCTGACATTCTTCTAGGCTAGGTGCTGCTAGGCTAGGTGCTGCTAGGCTAGGTGCTAGCTGTATACCAATTAACAACTTCACGTGTTAATATTCAGACCCTAAAGTCATACAGTTTATCAATGTAAACATCAATGAGTTAATTTGTTGTTGACGACTTCTAAAGACGAGCTCAGTTCATGACATGTCCTTTGCCAGCGCTGCAACTGTTTGAATTGGTCGTGACTCATTGGTAGGCTAAGCTTCAGCACACCTTAATGAGTTTTCCCCACAGAGCTGTGCAGTATGAGTAACCTTGGTCATTAACTTGGATCCTGGGCTCTCACCCTGACCTCAACCTCCCCACAGAGCTGTGCAGTATGAGTAACCTTGGTCATTAACTTCTATCCTGGGCTCTCACCCTGACCTCAACCTCCCCACAGAGCTAGTGACATCCGAGTCATCATCTCTGCTTCTAAATAAACCCAACAGGAGGTCCTTTCTTTAAAGATAAAGCTTGATAACTGTGCCTGGCTGTGGCTCTTTAATGTTAATGTTAAGGCTTAGAGGGCGATATGAAAGGAACGCGATTGTCGTTTGAAAAATTTCTAAAAGAGAAAAATTGTTAAATGACGTCAACTTTATGCTGCGTTAGATTCTATCAATTTTGATGCGGCAGTAAAGAAAATAAACCAGTGATATAAACCTCACAGAGGAAAGGAAGTCCTATTTTTTAATGAGTCATTTCAAGTCTACATGCGATTATTCTGGAGTGTGCTTGAAAGTCAAACTTAATTCAACCATGTGATGACGATGAGTTTCATGTAGTCTTTACGTCTTTAATGCAAATAGATTATCTCTCACAGAATGCAAATCAAACAAACAGACACTACTGAACTCTGTGTAAACCAATTATTGCAGTACATAGCTTTAATTTAGTGTTCCCTAAATGATTAACGACTAAACAGGTGGAAAATGTCTGTACCTATTTTTCTGCAAATATTACCAGCTACTGATGTCCCAGAGTAGCTAGGTTTCCATCCAATTTGCGACAGATTTCGATGCGAATAGTCAGTTACCATGCCGCCGGAGAAGATGGCTGCCGTTTTACGGGCTCCTAACCAATTGTGCTAATTTATGCGTTTTTTCATATTACTTGTAACTTATTTTGTACATAATGTTTCTGCCACCATCGCTTATGACTGAAAAGAGCTTCTGGATATCAGAACAGCGATTAATCACCTCGAACTGGAAAAAATATTTTGTTCTTTACTGCTGATACCACACCAGGCTCAAATCCCAGTCTTTTGCATGAAGAAGAGACACTGATACAGGGGATCCAGGTCCGGGTGCCTTGTGAGAATTTAACGGCGAGTGGGTATCCCACCTCTACCATCTGTCCTATTGGCCAACTTCCGATCACTGGAGAATAAACTGGATGAGCTCCGTTCGAGACTATCCTAACAACGAGACGTTAAAAACTGAAATATCTTATGTTTTCACCGTGTCGCGGCTGAACGACGACGCAGATAATATACAAGACAGAACAGCCATAAGGGCTGGTGGTCTGTGTCTTTTTGTCACAGTGCAAAATCTACTCTCAATGTTTTGCTCGCCTGAGGTAGAGTATCTCATGATAAGCTGTAGACCACACTATTTACCACATTTTTCGTAGATGTCTATTTACCACCACAAACCGATGCTGGCACTAAGACCACACTCAATGAGCTGTATATGGCCATAAGCAAGCAATAAAATGCTCAACCAGAGGTGGCGTTCCTAGTGGCTGGGAACTTTAATGCAGGGAAACTTAAAATCCATTTTATCTAATTTCTGACAGGTTGTCAGGTGCCCAGTGACAAGAGCCTACCAGACAAGCTAAATGACTTCTTTGCTTGCTTCGAGGCAAGCAACACTGAAGCATGTATGAGAGCACCAGCTGTTCCGGACGACTGTGTGAGCACGCTCTCTGTAGCCGATGTGAATAAGACTTTTAAACAGGTCAAGTGCTTTGAAAGGCTGGTCATGGCTCATTTCAACACCATCATCCCAGAAACCTTAGACCATGGCTGCCCAACCCTCTTCCTGGAGATCTACTGTCCTGTGGGTTTTCAGTCCAAACCTAATTTAGCATATCTGATTCAGCTAGTTAAGGGCTTGTTGAGCAGCTAATTATTAGAATAAGGTGTGTTAAATTAGGGTTGGACTGAAAACCCACAGGACGGCAGATCTCCAGGAAGAGGATTGGGCAGCCCTGCCCTAGACCCACTCCAATTTGCATACTGCCCCAACAGATCCACAGATGACGCAATCTCTATTGCAGTCCACACTGCCCTTTCCCACCCGGACAAAAGGAACACCTATGTGTAAATGCTGTTAATTGACTACAGCTCAGTGTTCAACACCATAGTGCCCTCAAAGCTACGTACCCTGGGACTAAACAACTCCCTTTGCAACTGGATCCTGGACAGCCTGATGGGCCACCTCTAGGTGGTAAAGGTAGGCAACAACACATCTGCCACGCTGATACTCAACACTTAGTCCCCTCCTGTACTCCCTGTTCACCCACAACTGTGTGGCCAAGCACGACTCCAACACCATCATTAAGTTTGCCAACGACACAACGGTGGTAGGCCTGATCACCGACAGTAATGAGACAGCCTATAGGAAGGAGGTCAGGGACCTGGCAGTATGGTGCCAGGACAAGAATCTCTCCCTAAACGTGATCAAGACAAAGGACATGATCGTGGACTACAGGAAAAGGTGGGCCGAACATGCTCCCATTCTCAACGACAGGGCTGTAGTGGAGCAGGCTGAGAGCTTCAAGTTCCTTGGTATCCACATCACTAATAAACTATCATGGTCCAAACATACAGTCATGAAGAGGGCACGACAACACCTATTCCCCCTCAGGAGACTGAAAAGATTTGGCATGGGTCCTCAGATCTAGGGTTTTTCTTTATTTTACTATTTTCTACGTTGTAGAATAAAAGTCAAGACATCGAACCTATGAAGTAACACATATGGAATCATGTGGTAAACAAAAAAGTGTTTGATTTTAGATACTTCAAAGTAGCCACCCTTTGCCTTGATGACAACTTTGCACACTCTTGGCATTCTCTCAACCTGCTTCATGAGGTAGTCACCTGGAATGCATTTCAATTAACAGGGGTGCCTTGTCTAAAGTTAATTTGTGGAATTTCATTCCTTCTTAATGCGTTTGAGGCAATCAGTTGTGTTTTGACAAGGTAGGGTTGGTATACAGAAAATAGCCCTATTTGGAAAAAGACCAAGTCCGTATTATGGCAAGAACAGCTCAAATAAGCAAAGAAAAAAGACAGACCATCATTACTTTAAAACACGACAATCAGTCAATCCTGAAAATGTAATGAACTTTGAAGGTTTCTTCAAGTGCAGTTGCAAAAACCATCAATCGTTACGATGAAACTGGCTCTCATGAGGACCGCCACTGGGAAGGAAAACCCAGGGTTACCTCTGCTGCAGAGGATAAGTTCATTAGAGTTAACTGCATCTCAGTTTGCAGCCCATATAAATGCTTCACAGAATTCAAGTAACAGACACCTCTCAACATCAACTGTTCAGTGGAGACTGGGTGAATTTGGCCTTCACGGTCGAATTGCTGCCAAGAAACCACTACTAAAAGACAACAATAATAAGAAGAGACTTGCTTGGACAAAGAAACACGAGCAGTGGACATAGACCGGTGGAAATCTATCCTTTAGTCTGATCAGTCCCAATTTGAGATGTTTTGTTTCAACCGCAATGTCTTTGTGAGAGGCAGAGTAGGTGAACGGATGACCTCCGCATGTGTGGTTCCCACCGTGAAGCATGGAGGAGGAGGTGTGATGGTGTGGGTGTGCTTTGCTGGTGACACTGTCTGTGATTTATTTGGAATTCAAGGCACACTTAACCAGCATGGCTACCACAACATTCTGCAGCGATATGCCATCCCATCTGGTTGCGCTTAGCGGGACTGTCATTTGTTTTTCAACAGGACAATGATCCAAAACACACCTCGCGGCAAATGTGCCCACTCTGGTCTTGGCACGTGCTCTCTAGCCAGCAGCTGGAAGAAACAGCGGAGGGTAGCCAACCTACATTAAGAGATTATTATTGGTAAGAGCCATATTATTTGTATTTGTCAAAAGGCAGCCAAGCATCGATCATCATGTCACCAAAATAAGACCCTGGATATTTATTGGAAAGGAGCGTCAAGGTCACCACCGTGACCTTACACCACCCTGTGAAGTTCATCAGAACTTCATCTGTAGCCTAATGAACTGCGTCGTAGTGGGAGGACCACACAGCATATCATCGTGTGACTTCAAGTTTACTTCCATATGATGGTTATTATATCAATATTTGCATAAAGGTGTTTCCACAGCCATTTTTGGCATCATTTTTTTTCACAGACAAATTGTCTTTTGACATTTATACAATTTTATCCGGCATTTTTTACATTTATTTCACGTTTCAACATTTCATGTTTCCATCAGCCCAGCCGTGATTTATTTCATGTGACAGGTAATTCATCCTAATTAATGGTTGGATGGAAACGTGGTTAACGGGTTACAGGAAGATTTTTTTCAGTGTTGGAATTGACATCACCCAGGCAGCCGTTTCGTGAAGATCATTATTGGAGCTGCCAGAGGTTGTGAGGCAAAAGCCTCTGAAGCTAGTAACTTTAGTGCCTGGAAGTCAGTAAATGGAGCATTCACTACACGAAGTCTTCCTCTGGAAATACATGTGTTTAATCACTCTACCACAACCACCCATCGTCAAAGTGATCTCCCGCTGTTCAAAACTGCCTTTCACACCAACATCACACAGCTCCACTTTTCAACAACCAACTCGACAAGGCAACCCCAAAGTGTTACTCTCCCTCTGCTGCTCTTCTCCTCAACAACCAACTCGACAAGGCAACCCCAAAGTGTTACTCTCCCTCTGCTGCTCTTCTCCTAAAATGGCGGACTATCCCTCTCCGTCTGTTCTTTAGTTTGTCTGTAGTGTCTGAATCCCATTCGCACTTCAGGTGTGGCCAGTTCTTGATTATGGCATTTTCCATTTGAATGTTCTGGTGCTTATCAGGATATGTCGTGTACTGCAGTGTTATGTTGTGTACTGCAGTGTTATGTTGTGTACTGCAGTGTTATGTTGTGTACTGCAGTGTTATGTTGTGTACTGCAGTGATACGTTCTCCTGAAGTCTTCATAAGGGCTTGGTCAGAGTCGTCAGTAGAGATGGTAGAGATGGTAAAAAAACAGAAGAAAGGCACATTGGGTTAAAACTCAACCCCTTAACTTAGTCATTCAGAATTAATTTCTCAACTGAATGTTTTAACCCTTGGTTTTTGCTCTGACATGCACTGTCAACATTGGGACCTTATATAAATATATGTGCGTGCCTTTCCAAATCATGTCCAATCAGTCATTTCAATCAAGTTGTAAAAAACATCTCAAGGATGATCAATGGAATCAGGATGAACCGTAGCAACATTTCGAGTCTCATAGCGAAGGGTCTGAATACTTATGTAAATAAGATATTTCTCTTTTTTGTTTTCAATAAATAAGCAAAAATATCTAAGCTGTTTTCGCTTTGTCATTACGGGGTATTAGTAGATTTATGAGGAAACTTTTCTATTTAATCCATTTTAGAATAAGGATGTAATGTAACAAAATATGGAAAAAGGGAAGGGGTCTGAATACTTTCCCAATGCACTGTATACATTATTGGTACTTTACATTATCGATACATTATCGGTACTTTACATTATCTACACATTATTGGTACTTTACATTATCGATACATTATCGGTACTTTACATGATCTATACATTATCGGTACTTTACATTATCTATACATTATTGGTATATTACATTATCTATAAATTATTGGTACATTACATAATCTACACATTATTGGTATCATCCATCAGGATCTATAGTATGGAGGTGGTATCATCCATCAGGATCTATAGTATGGAGGTGGTATCATCCATCTTGGATCTATAGTATGGAGGTGGTATCATCCATCAGGATCTATAGTATGGAGGTGGTATCATCCGTCAGGATCTATAGTATGGAGGTGGTATCATCCATCAGGATCTATAGTATGGAGGTGGTATCATCCATCTTGGGTCTATAGTATGGAGGTTGTATCATCCATCAGGATCTATAGTATGGAGGTGGTATCATCCATCTTGGGTCTATAGTATGGAGGTGGTATCATCCATCAGGATCTATAGTATGGAGGTGGTATCATCCATCAGGATCTATAGTATGGAGGTGGTATCATCCATCTTGGATCTATAGTATGGAGGTGGTATCATCCATCAGGGTCTATAGTATGGAGGTGGTGTCATCCATCTTGGGTATATAGTATGGAGGTGGTATCATCCATCAGGATCTATAGTATGGAGGTGGTATCATCCATCAGGATCTATACTATGGAGGTGGTATCATCCATCTTGGATCTATAGTATGGAGGTGGTATCATCCATCAGGGTCTATAGTATGGAGGTGGTGTCATCCATCTTGGGTATATAGTATGGAGGTGGTATCATCCATCAGGATCTATAGTATGGAGGTGGTATCATCCATCAGGATCTATACTATGGAGGTGGTATCATCCATCTTGGATCTATAGTATGGAGGTGGTATCATCCATCTTGGGTCTATAGTATGGAGGTGGTATCATCCATCAGGATCTATAGTATGGAGGTGGTATCATCCATCTTGGGTCTATAGTATGGAGGTGGTATCATCCATCAGGATCTATAGTATGGAGGTGGTATCATCCATCTTGGATCTATAGTATGGAGGTGGTATCATCCATCTTGGATCTATAGTATGGAGGTGGTATCATCCATCTTGGATCTATAGTATGGAGGTGGTATCATCCATCAGGATCTATAGTATGGAGGTGGTATCATCCGTCAGGATCTATAGTATGGAGGTGGTATCATCCATCAGGATCTATAGTATGGAGGTGGTATCATCCATCTTGGGTCTATAGTATGGAGGTTGTATCATCCATCAGGATCTATAGTATGGAGGTGGTATCATCCATCTTGGGTCTATGGTATGGAGGTGGTATCATCCATCTTGGATCTATAGTATGGAGGTGGTGTCATCCATCTTGGGTCTATAGTATGGAGGTGGTATCATCCATCAGGATCTATAGTATGGAGGTGGTATCATCCATCTTGGGTCTATAGTATGGAGGTGGTATCATCTGTCAGGATCTATAGTATGGAGGTGGTATCATCCATCAGGATCTATAGTATGGAAGTGGTATCATCCATCAGGATCTATAGTATGGAGATGGTGTCATCCATCAGGATCTATAGTATGGAGGTGGTATCATCCATCTTGGATCTATAGTATGGAGATGGTATCATCCATCAGGATCTATAGTATGGAGGTGGTATCATCCATCTTGGGTCTATAGTATGGAGGTGGTATCATCCATCTTGGATCTATAGTATGGAGGTGGTATCATCCATCAGGATTTATAGTATGGAGGTGGTATCATCCATCTTGGGTCTATAGTATGGAGGTGGTATCATCCATCAGGATTTATAGTATGGAGGTGGTATCATCCATCAGGATTTATAGTATGGAGGTGGTATCATCCATCTTGGGTCTATAGTATGGAGGTGGTATCATCCATCAGGATCTATAGTATGGAGGTGGTATCATCCATCTTGGGTCTATAGTATGGAGGTGGTATCATCCATCTTGGGTCTATAGTATGGAGGTGGTATCATCCATCAGGATCTATAGTATGGAGGTGGTATCATTCATCTTGGGTCTTGTATTGTTGCCTTTCTCCAAGGTAATGTTCATTCTCTCTACAATGCCTTGGAGTGACTGCTCATATTGAATTGTTCCTTTTGCTCGTGGGTTGCATTTCATTTGTTCTATTTTCTCTCTACCCATATCCAATAACGTCCCCGTCCCTGTCCCCCCGCCGCCCTGAGTGGCAGCATGTCTCTGTGTACGTGTGGTGAGTGAGTATCTTATCAGATAAATCCGTCTTTGTTGAAGGAAAAAGAGGAATTCCTCCTGTATTTCATCTTTATTGTCAGATCTGTTATATGGGTCTTCCCTGTGGCTCAGTTGGTAGAGCATGGTGTTTCCAACGCCAGCATGGTGTGTGCAACGCCAGGGTTGTGAGTTTGATTCCCACGGGTGGCCAGTACAAAAATAAATAAATTATGCATGAAATGTATGCATTCACTACTGTAAGTTGCTCTGGATAAGAGTGTCTGCTAAATGACTAAAATGTAAATGTTATGTTGTGTACTGCAGAGTTAAATTTCCCTGGATGTATTGTGCTCGGGGTTTCGCCTGCCAAATCAGTTCTGTTATACTCACAGACATTATTCAAACAGTTTTAGAAACTTTCGAGTGTTTTCTATCCAAATCTACCAATTATATGCATATCCTAGCTTCAGGGTCTTAGAGGACAAAATATGGTAGTGCATTTTCATTTGTAGCAGGCCAACATGACCCTCCGCCAGTTTATTAGGCAAAAGACCACAACACACAAAAGGAATGGTGGGAACTGGAGTCAAGCTGGATAAAACAAAGCAACAAACACACAGAGACAGAACTGGCACGGGCACAACATGTGACATAATGCATAAAATAATACAACCAGCGAAACAAAAACAAAAAACTGTTTACACAATCTATGGTGGCCTAATCCCACTATCACCAATAGTGACAACGAATGTCACATCAAAGGTAACAAGCTCATGGTGTTGAAAGGACAGGCTCATGGTGCTGAAAGGACAGGCTCATGGTGCTGAAAGGACAGGCTCATGGTGCTGAAAGGACAGGTCACATAAAGATTGTTTAATAGTTATGAGACTGTTATGACAATACTATCACTAGCTACTACAGTTGACACACACACACACACACACACACACACACACACACACACACACACACACACACACACACACACACACACACACACACACACACACACACGCACACACGCACACGCACACGAGAGCCAGAGAGAAGCAAAAGCGTGATGGGCAAAGAAGTGGGATGAATGTTTAAACTAAATGTGGACATGCTGATTCTAACACAGTGTCCTCATTCTACTTAGCATCATAAGGCTTAGGGTTAGCCTTAGGGTTAACACGAACCCCTCTTTTACGAAGCTAGCCAGCTGTGATAGTTGGATAGCTACAGCATGCTAGTTATTTAGCTAAACAGCTTGCTAATGCTTTTTTTCCACACCTTGCTAACTACCTAGCATCTGACTGCAGGTAACGGTACTAAGAGTAGCTAAAATGAACGTTAGCTGCTAGAGAAAAGGATAGTTTGCTACCTGAAAAATTGTGTACTTACATTCCCCTCTCACGCTTGTCTTCAACTTTTTGAAAGTTGTCGCTGTGTGGCTTCTGTGGGGTCGGGAGTGTTGCAAATGGAGGAATGAATTGCTCATGTCTTCTTTCCACACACGCAATATGTCACAGAAGCAAATGGTGGTTAAAATACAAATGGTAATAAATTATGTTAAAATTTTGCACCCATTAGTTTACAAACCATTTTCAGTCATATTTCAAAAAATATATACATACACACACACACACATATATACATATACATACATATATATATATATATATATACACACACACACACACACATACATACATATATTCTGCTTATGACAGAACATCTGAGAACTTGACCAGCTAAATTGGTAAAAAAGTATATATATTTTATAAATATTTTATTGTGGATATTTCCATGAAGTTCCATAATTGTAATCAATATAGGCTATGATTGTTTTCGTGGATCTCATGTTTTCCATGAGTAGAGCAAGCTCGAGGTCAGGCTGATCTTCGGTAAAATTGGACAGACTAAACATAGCGCAATTTGGGATGACTATTATTGGGTGAAATAACGACCACGACGGACGGACCTGATATTGGGCAGAATTTTGCCGTCCGTGGACGTAACGTGCTGAGTGGGAAGGGTTTGGACGTGTGATTCTTGCAGTGAGATGGTCCAGTGGTTGGATATTGATTTAACTGGTGCAGAATATTACATGTGAGTTGATCCCTGTGGATTTGATGACATTTTGATGTAATTGTTCTGCTCTTGACAGTAATCACCTGCTGGTCAAAATATGGTTTTATACCAGCTGACATTGATCAGTGGATCAATAAGCCATTACATGGATACACAGCTCCCTTGTATATGTATTTAATATTGTAGTTATTGAGGGCTGTCTGAGATATTGACTTATTCTGGACCGTAGGATTAATTACAATTCTATAATACTGGAGGCTTGAATAAGTCGGTGTCTACATCATTGTCTGTCTGTGTCTCGGCTTGTGGGTAGATACGTGTGTGGGTGTGTGTATACTTACAGACACAGTTCCAGAATCATGCTTGGGGAGAAAATTACATGGTTCTGATTGGATGCATTTTGGAGTATCTGCTGGCCGTGTGTGTGTGTGTGTGTGTGTGTGTGTGTGTGTGTGTGTGTGTGTGTGTGTGTGTGTGACAACTGCCCCTAGCAATTTGAGTTGTAGTCACTCACCCTTTGAGTGACAGCTAGCAAGATGCACAATCAGCAAAGATGTGGCGATCCAAATCTGCTTATACGGTTCATGAGCGCTACTTTCAGAACTACTAGCTAAAAAAAGATGACAACAGTACCGGAGAACAGTGGTGGAAAAAGTACAGGAAACGCAGGAGAGTCAATGAGGAAGAAACTAATTCTCTCCTTGTGACCCCCCTGCGTCACCATACCCAAAGGCGCGGTGACCTCCCTAATCACCCCTGTCCCTAATGGTTGACTATCTAAGGCTTGAATGGGGAAGGGCACAGCCACAGGAACAATGGGGATCCCTAAACTATGAGCTAACGCTCTATCTATAAAATTCCCAGCCGCACCTGAATCAACGAGCGCCTTATGCTGGGAATGCGGGGAAAACTCAGGGAAAGTGACAGACACAAACATATGTGCAACAGAGGGCTCTGGGTGAGAATGGTGCCGGCTCACCTGGGGTGGCGCCAGAGCTCCCTGCCTGCTGCCTCGATCCCCAGAGGAACCAACCCGGCACCGACCGGCAGTGTGTCCTCTGCGGCCACAGATGGCGCACGAGCGGGAACTCCCTCCGGTCTCCCTGCGCACCGTCCCTCCCAGCTCCATAGGTATCGGAGAGGGGGTGCGGGAGGAGGGAACTACCAGACCCCGATCTGGACGTCCACGAGTAGCAAGCAGGTTGTCCAGCCGGATGGACAGATCCACCAGCTGGTCGAAAGTGAGGGTGGTGTCTCTGCAGGCCTGCTCCCGACGGACATCCTCGCACAGACTGCAACGATAATGGTCGATCAGGGCCCTGTTGTTCCATCCCGCGCCGTCAGCCAGGGTCCTAAACTCCAGGGCGAACTCCTGGACGCTCCTTGTCTCCTGCCTCAGATGGTAGAGGCGCTCACCCGCCGCTCTGGCCTCGGGCGGGTGGTCGAAGACCGCCTGGAAACGGCAGGTGAACTCCTCAGACTGGTCCAACGCCGCATCTCCCTTTCTCCACACGGCGTTGGCCCACTCCAGGGCTTTCCCGGTGAGGCGGACACCCTCTCACGGTCCGATGGAGCCGGGTGGACGGTGGCCAGATAAAGGTTCAACTGCAACAAAAACCCCTGGCAGTTCGCAGCCCTCCCGTCGTAATCCTGGGATAAGGAGAGACGGATTCCACTTGGTTTTTGGCGGGAAAGGGGCGCTCAAGAGAGACCCCGGTTGGGCTGGTGGAGGCACTGGAAAAAACCCCTGTCTCTCCCAGCGGTCCGTAGTTTGGACAACGCGATCCATGGCGGTGCTAAGTTGGTAAAGCATTGCTGCATGCTCCTGGACGAGCTCCTCCACCTCAATGGCCGGGGTATCCTCTCCTGCTGACTCCATAGTGTGGTCAGAGATTCTGTAATGCGGTGTGTGCTGGTGGCAGGGAAGTCAGGCGCAGGAGAATGAACTTGGTAAAAAACGGAGCTGTTTAATAAAACCAAAGTATACAAAAATAACATAATAGGGTGCAAAACCCGTCGCACACCAGAACAAAATAACACACCTACATGCAACAAACAATCTCTGACAAGGATATGGGGGGAAATAGAGGGTTAAATACACAACAGGTAATGAATGGGATTGGAACCAGGTGTGTAGGAAGACAAGACAAAACCAATGAAAAATGAAAAATGGATCAATGATGGCTAGAAGGTCGGTGACGTCGACCGCCGAACACCACCCGAACAAGGAGAGGGACCAACTTCGGCGGAAGCCGTGACAAGAGGTGGCATTATTTAGGCCGGTGTGCGGGATACTTGTCCGTCGGATAAACCGCCTCTAGCTTCGTTCAAGACTATCCTATCAACATGATCTGAAGGACTGTAATATCCTATCAGGGATCGACTTAAAGGCTTGTCTGTGACAAGTTAAACAGAATAGTGGGACACCAAGAATATAGATTTAAGTTGTCCAAATGGACAAGTAAAAATATATTTCAAAAAATGCAATATCAAACAATTACTCTGTTCAGAATTGGATCAGAGGCCAACATTAGAATAATGTTCAAAACTATTTTTCATGTACATGAATAAAAAAAAAGCCTACAGGTCAAAGTGTAGGTAATATGCATACAGGCTACAGCCTCATGTCATAGTTTAGGTGTCACATCTTCTCCTGCTCCTCCCCTCCGGTGTACGACATCGCCAGAATACTAACCACCATTCCTGGGATTCATCATTACTTACACCTGGCAGTCATCATTACGCGCACCTGTTAATCATTATGACTCACATCCTGGACATCATTACCTCTATCATTTTCCTCCCCTTTATATGTCACTCCCTTATGTTTCCTCACCAGTTGTGTATTGTTCTTGTTTACTGGCGTGTAGCCTTATGGATTTGTCTCTTTACTTGTTTTGTTGTTTTATTAAACGTTGCACCTGTTTCACCGACTCACAGCTCCATGATGATTTACATATTAATGAGACTTTAATTACAGAAATATAGGCTAAACGCCAGTCATGTTTGACGAAATATAATGAAGGGTAATTAACTTTAATGTGTAAAGGCTTGAGTCTGTCGACAGGCACGGCTCGTTCAGATCAAATGATCACAAGACCAGAGAGTGAAGGACCCACCTTGAATCTGAGTTGAGGCGGTCAGCATTTAGAAATTACACTGAACAAAAAACATCAACGCAGCATGTAAAGTGTTGGTACCATGTTTCCTGAGCTGAAATAAAAGATCCCAGAAATGTTCCATACGCACAAAAAAACTGCTTATTTCTCTTAAATGTGTTGCACAAATGTGTTTACATCCCTGTTAGTGAGCATTTCTCCTTTGCCAAGATAATCCCTCCACTTGACAGGTGTGGCATATCAAGAAGCTGATTAAACAGCATGCTCATTACACATGTGCACCTTGTGCTGGGGACAAAAAAAGGCCACTCTAAAATGTGCAGTTTTGTTACACAACACAATGCCACAGATGTCTCAAGTTTTGAGGGAGCGTGCAGTTGGCATGCACTTTTTTTTTAAAGGTTTCTGTGACCAACATATACATATCTGCATTCCCAGTCATGGGAAATCCATAGATTAGGACCTAATATTTTTTTTTTAATTAACTGATTTCCTCATATGAACTGTAACTCAGTCAAATTTCGTTGCATGTTGCGTCTCTATTTATGTTCACAATAACTCTGTATTGTTGGGTAAGGGCTAGTAAAGTAAGCATTTCACGGTAAAGTCTACACCTGTTGTATTTGACGGATGTGACAAATGGAATTGTATTTTATTTGTGTGTGTGATTTAAGAGGCAGCTGGGGCCCGGAGTAGAGAGAAGACAGTTGTTGCTAGGAGACATCAGGGAGAGATGGGTGGAGGAGAGGAGATGGGTGGAGGAGAGGAGATGGGTGGAGGAGATGGAGAAATGGGTGGAGGAGAGGAGATGGGTGGAGGAGAGGAGATGGGTGGAGGAGAGGAGATGAGTGGAGGAGAGGAGATGGGTGGAGGAAATGGAGAGATGGGTGGAAGAGAGGAGATGGGTGGAGGAGATGGAGATGGGTGGAGGAGATGGAGAGATGGGTGGAGGAGAGGAGATGGGTGGAGGAGAGGAGATGGGTGGAGGAGAGGAGATGGGTGGAGGAGAGGAGATGGGTGGAGGAGATGGAGATGGGTGGAGGAGAGGAGATGGGTGGCGGAGATGGAGAGATGGGTGGAGAGGAGATGGGTGGAGGAGATGGAGAGATGGGTGGAGGAGAGGAGATGGGTGGAGGAGAGGAGATGGGTGGAGGAGAGGAGATGGGTGGAGGAGAGGAGATGGGTGGAGGAGATGGAGAGATGGGTGGAGGAGAGGAGATGGGTGGAGGAGAGGAGATGGGTGGAGGAGAGGAGATGGGTGGAGGAGAGGAGATGGGTGGAGGAGATGAGATGGGTGGAGGAGAGGAGATGGGTGGAGGAGAGGAGATGGGTGGGTGGAGGAGATGGAGAGATGGGTGGAGGAGAGGAGATGGGTGGAGGAGAGGAGATGGGTGGAGGAGAGGAGATGGGTGGAGGAGAGGAGATGGGTGGGTGGAGGAGATGGAGAGATGGGTGGAGGAGAGGAGATGGGTGGAGGAGAGGAGATGGGTGGAGGAGATGGAGATGGGTGGAGGAGAGGAGATGGGTGGAGGAGATGGAGAGATGGGTGGAGGAGAGGAGATGGGTGGAGGAGATGGAGAGATGGGTGGAGGAGAGGAGATGGGTGGAGAAGAGGAGATGGGTGGAGGAGAGGAGATGGGTGGAGAAGAGGAGATGGGTGGAGAAGAGGAGATGGGTGGAGGAGAGGAGATGGGTGGAGGAGAGGAGATGGGTGGAGGAGATGGAGAGATGGGTGGAGGAGAGGAGATGGGTGGAGGAGAGGAGATGGGTGGAGGAGAGGAGATGGGTGGAGAAGAGGAGATGAGTGGAGGAGAGGAGATGGGTGGAGGAGAGGAGATGGGTGGAGGAGAGGAGATGGGTGGAGGGGATGGAGAGATGGGTGGAGGAGAGGAGATGAGTGGAGGAGAGGAGATGGAGAGATGGGTGGAGGCGATGGAGAGATGGGTGGAGGAGAGGAGATGGAGAGATAGAGAGGGGTAGGAGATGAGATGGAGGAATGGTGGAGGAGAGGGAGAGATGGAGAGGGGTAGGAGATGAGAGGCTGGGCAAGAAGACTGCATCGCCACTTTAGAAGAGCGTGACTGTGTGAGTTTGTGTATGTGTGTTTGTGTGTGTTTGTGTGTGCGTTCATACATTGGTGTATATGCCTGTTTGTCCAGGGTCCCTGCAGCCTTGATGAGACAGCTCACGCAAGATTGCCTCTGCCTCACTGCCTCCACTCAGCCTGCCATCAGTACCAACACAAAAGGCCTTAGCTGTGTGTGATGCAGTGTGTGATGCTACCTTCTCTCTTGTACCACACACATACACTGACAAACCTTGTTTCTCTCTCTGTCGTTGGACAGTATCCCCACGGACCACAGGTTGGAAACCACTGTTGTATGAATTCATCTGTGGACCTTATTAGCTGAGACGGATCCTGTACAGGGCATCTATAGCAGCGTTTCTGAAACTCTGTCCTGGGGCTTGATGACTAGTTGATTTTTTAAATCAGCTGTATAGTGATAGGTCCAAAACCCAAAGGGGTAGCGGAGGAATTTGCATAGAGCAGGGCTGAAAAGAGCAAGACTCAGATGTGCCTTCTTTTCTGCCTTAGCACATCTCTCTCTCTCTCTCTCTCTCTCTCTCTCTCTCTCTCTCTCGCTCTCTCTAGCTCTCTCGCTCTCTCTCTCTCTAGCTTTCTCGGTCTCTCTAGCTCTCTCTAACTTTCTCTAGCTCTCTCTAGCCCGCTCTAGCTCTCTCTAACTTTCGCGCTATCTCTAGCTCTTTCTAGCTCTCACTCTCTCTCTCTAGCTCTCTCTCTAGCTCTCTCTCACTCTCTCGCTCGCTCTCGCTCTCGCTCTCTCTCGCTCTCTCTCTCTAGCTCTCTCTCTCTCTCACTCTAGATGTCTCGCTCTCTCTAGCTCTCTCAAGTTCTCTCTAACTTTCTCTAGCTCTCTCTAGTTTTCTCTCTCTCTCTCTCTCTCTCTCTCTCTCTAGCTCTCTCGCTAATTATCAGGCTAGTCTGCCAGTTACAGACCTGATAAACCAACTATCAGGCTAGTCTGCCAGTTACAGACCTGATAAACCAACTATCAGGCTAGTCTGCCAGTTACAGACCTGATAAACCAACTATCAGGCTAGTCTGCCAGTTACAGACCTGATAAACCAAAATCTCAGGCTAGTCTGCCAACCACACAGACCTGATAAACCAACTATCAGGCTAGTCTGCCAGTTACAGACCTGATAAACCAAAATCTCAGGCTAGTCTGCCAGTTACAGACCTGATAAACCAACTATCAGGCTAGTCTGCCAGTTACAGACCTGATAAACCAACTATCAGGCTAGTCTGCCAGTTACAGACCTGATAAACCAACTATCAGGCTAGTCTGCCAGTTACAGACCTGATAAACCAACTATCAGGCTAGTCTGCCAGCCACAGATCTCATCAGATCCAGATCCATCACTGTGTATCACTCTGTATGAAATGTCTATTTAAACCAATGTCAAACACACACACACACACACACACACACACACACATACACACCATGAGACATGTCTATTGAAACCAATGTCAAACACACACACACATACACACACATACACACCATGAGACATGTCTATTGAAGCCAATATCACCCCTATGACATGTGACATGTCTATACAGATCAATACATGTGATAACATACGTACTATACACACACATGCACATGGCTTAGTGTTGTAGATATGTGGTAGTGGAGTATTGTAATGTTTTTAAACTTGTATAACTGCCTTAATTTTGCCGGACCCCAGGAAGAGTAGCTACTGCCTTGGCAGGAACTAATGGGGATCCATAATAAACCCCAGGAAGAGTAGCCGCTGCCTTGGCAGGAACTAATGGGGATCCAAAATAAACCCCAGGAAGAGTAGTTGCTGCCTTGGCAGGAACTAATGTGGATCCAAAATAAACCCCAGGAAGAGTAGCTGCTGCCTTGGCAGGAACTAACGGGGATCCAAAATAAACCCCAGGAAGAGTAGCTGCTGCCTTGGCAGGAACTAACGGGGATCCATAATATACCCCAGGAAGAGTAGCTACTGCCTTGGAAGGAACTAATGGGGATCCATAATAAACCCCAGAAAGAGTAGCTGCTGCCTGACAGGAACTAACGGGGATCCATAATAAACCCCAGGAAGAGTAGCTGCTGCCTTTGCAGGAACTAACGGGGATCCATAATAAACCCCAGGAAGAGTAGCTGCTGCCTTGGCAGGCGCTAATGGGGATCCATAATAAACCCCAGGAAGAGTAGCTGCTGCCTTGGCAGGAACTAATGGGGATCCATAATAAACCCCAGGAAGAGTCGCTGCTGTCTCAACAGGAACTAACGGGGATCCATAATAAACCCCAGGAAGAGTAGCTTCTGCCTTGGCAGGAACTAATGGGGATCCATAATAAACCCCAGGAAGAGTAGCTGCTGCCTTGGAAGGAACTAATGGGGATCCATAATAAATCTGGTGTGCCAGAGTGTGCTCTGCGCATTCAGATCGCACACTGGACGCTCTGGCTGAAAAGAAGGGTTGATCAGAGAGTTCTGTCCTAACAACAGCAGTCAAGCACCCAAGCTAACTGGCTAACATTGGCTAGCTTGCTAGCTACTTCCAAACACAAAAAAGAGAACAGCTCACTCTGATCGTTTTGATCGCCCTAGCAGAGCTGGTTAGGCTGTTTTCATGTTATCCAGAGCGTTGGTGACTGCAACTGTGCTGCTGGCAACAATTGAATTATGCTTTTTTTTAACAATGTTTACTGACACCAACCATATTCAACGGGTGCTGAGCATTTGTAAATTGGTCAGTTAATCTGCTCTCTGGCACACTCAGAGGAGAGTGCTCTGAAATCGGAGTAGAAAGCGAATTTACCAGCTACGTCTATCCACAGTTGTCGCAGTGACATCATAAACATTCTACTAAAATAGTTATTTGCATAGTGGAGTCTTTTGTTTATACATGTAATCGCAACTCATAACATTACTACCCTGCACAATTCTGCAGGTAGCTAACCAAACAGGTTCAATGTTAGCTAGCTAACATTAGGCTATAACTACCAATGCAAATGGCTCTGATATACGAATAATACTACACAGATTATACACGTAACATTAGCTAGCTAGCCATCCAGCCAGCTAATGGTAGCTAGCTAGCTAACAGTACACTTTAACTTGAAATGAAAACATCTTTCTGACAAAATTACAAACATGTAATATCTCAAAATATAGCTAGCTAGACTCTCTTACCTACATACATGGATGGACGCTTCTGCCTCTCTGTCACGGATGCCATGGTTGCCCTTATTTTAAAGATGTAATCCAGAGACAGGTGATTTATACAACAGCCGTCTGTGTTTCATTTTTGACTCCGTCTGCATATTTGCAATCAAACACAAGAATTTTCTTCATCTCCTTAGCTATCATACTCAAATTTCACTGATTTCAAAACTCGGTACTCCAGAAAATGGAGAGCTACACTTATGCAATTTTACTACATGAGATCTTTCAAAAAAGGTGCGTTAGAAACGATTACCTACACACACTGACCAGCTCATGTCATAGACAGAAGCGTGCTACATTTTAACAGTTGTAGTCTTATATTCAGATGGCATACAAGTGTGTTATTGATAAAGGAATTTATATGTTTAAAGTAATGACTAAAGAATTCCACCCTTAAACATAGAATACTATAATTCAAATATATGTGTGGGACAAGTTAAGAGGGAGAAATAAATTCTCGTGACAGTTATTGAGGCACATGAAAGTTCACATGTTCCAGAGTAATAATACCTTCAAATGGTTTTCCTTGTGAAGTAGTGACACGCAACATACGCCTAGTTTCCTGAAACGGGTCACAATTGTTCTATTTACAGAGTCCGATCCCAACAACATCTGCAGCGGCATCAAGCTCAGCACCAGGAACTAGTCTAAGTTACCTTTGCTTAATCTTTCCATGACTCCATGATTAGCAAATAAATATATTGGAACTAGGCATAAACATTGTCTGTGTTTTGTTGTCATAGTTGGTGTCTTTATAAGAAAGGCTACAACTTCTACTGGAGTTCTCTGTATTATGGAGGCTTAGTTGATTGTTTTTATACAATGGGTGAGTCTAATCCTGAATGCTAATTGGTTAAACCGCATTCCACCGGCTAAATATATAACGTTAAAATGCCTGTTTACTTTGTTCCATCTGACTGCACAATCCGCTGTCTCATCAGCCAGGCAATTTATAAACTTGATCTCCACCATATAAAGCATCTAGACATTATCTCCCGTTTATTTTAGAAACTGCTGAGATTTGTATATAAACCTTGCTGTCTGTCTCTCCGACATTTGCAACATTGTTTCAATATTCAAATTCTATCTCCAGCTGTCGCATAGTAGTGAACGTGTTGGGAGTCGACAAGTGCAGCTTGTATGCATTCTTACCAGCTTCAGCTTGAACTGATTGTGTTAGCTATGTCGTTAGCTGGCTCCTCTGAACAACAGTCTAGTGAGCACATTTTCTATGCCTGGTGAATTCACCTCATTGTTATGGATGCATCCAAACAAATGTCACAATTGTTTAGGTAAAGCTTGAAGTCTAAATTGGAGAAAAGCAGAGTTATTAGTAAGGAGAGGATGGTGTCTGTGATTGACTGGTGCTTGTTGGGGGGGGGGTGGAAGTGTGTGTGAAGTTTAGTATGCATGATCTATTGACACAAGGTGGATGGGTGGATATAGTACCTTGTTTGAGTGTGTACTGATGGGGACAAAAGTAGTAAAATGTTGGCTAATCACTGACTAGTGTACAGTCGTATGTTTTCATTAACGGCAAGGGAAGCTAGGTTTCCCTCCCCTTGAAATTACCAAGATTTTTTTGTTATACACTACAAAAGTTTTAGAACACCTACTATTTTTTATTTTTTACTAATGTCTACATTGTATGGAATCATGTAGTAACCAAAAAAAGTGTTAAACAACAATTTTTTTATTTATATTTGAGATTCTTCAAATAGCTGCCCTTTGCCTTGATGACAGCTTTGCACACTCTTGGTAATCTCTTCCTACACAATTCTGATTGATGAGAGGTGTTTCAGACATAATTATGCACCATAGTGTTATTTTTGAATTTTCGAAAAGGGAGAGTTCAACCAACGACCTCATTGGTTGATTGAGTCTGCTGACTGAAATAAAAACGAATAGAGTCATGTTTTGTTGCAATTATTGTGGCCTTTGTGTTTGGCCGATTGCACGGTCAGGCTAGCAGTGAGAATATATGCTTGTCCTTGTTCAATAGAGCCATTGGACTAGTCTCAACAATGTTTCTATCTGCCAGGACACTGCAGGATATCGAGGTTGAGTCATTTTCCCCTGGCTTTGTAAAGACTACCTATTTGGCGCCGATCACGGTGATCACAGTGAATCTCGACACATGGCACCTGGAAAGTCTGACCAAGCTCCTCTAGTGAACATGTGACCAAGCTCCTCTAGTGAACATGTGACCAAGCTCCTCCTGTAGTGAACATGTGACCCAGCTCCTCTAGTGAATATCTGACCAAGGTCCTCCTGTAGTGAACATGTCACCAAGCTCCTCCTGTAGTGAACATGTGACCCAGCTCCTCTAGTGAACATGTGACCAAGCTCCTCTAGTGAACATGTGACCAAGCTCCTGTAGTGAACATGTGACCAAGCTCCTCTAGTGAACATGTGACCAAGCTCCTGTAGTGAACATGTGACCAAGCTCCTGTAGTGAACATGTGACCAAACTCCTCTAGTGAACATGTGACCAAGCTCCTCTAGTGAACATGTGACCAAGCTCCTGTAGTGAACATGTGACCAAGCTCCTCTAGTGAACATGTGACCAAGCTCCTGAAGTGAACATGTGACCAAGCTCCTGTCGTGAACATGTGACCAAGCTCCTCCTCTAGTGAACATGTGACCAAGCTCCTCTAGTGAACATGTGACCAAGCTCCTCCTCTAGTGAACATGTGACCAAGCTCCTCTAGTGAACATGTGACCAAGCTCCTCTAGTGAACATGTGACCAAGCTCCTCTAGTGAACATGTGACCAAGCTCCTCCTCTAGTGAACATGTGACCAAACTCCTGTAGTGAACTTGTGACCAAGCTCCTGTAGTGAACATGTGACCAAGCTCCTCCTCTAGTGAACATGTGACCAAGCTCCTCTAGTGAACATGTGACCAAGCTCCTCTAGTGAACATGTGACCAAGCTCCTGTAGTGAACATGTGACCAAGCTCCTCCTCTAGTGAACATGTGACCAAGCTCCTCCTCTAGTGAACATGTGACCAAGCTCCTCTAGTGAACATGTGACCAAGCTCCTGTAGTGAACATGTGACCAAGCTCCTCTAGTGAACATGTGACCCAGCTCCTGAAGTGAACATGTGACCAAGCTCCTCCTGTAGTGAACATGTGACCAAGCTCCTCCTGTAGTGAACATGTGACCAAGCTCTTCCTCTAGTGAACATGTGACCAAGCTCCTCCTGTAGTGAACATGTGACCAAGCTCCTCCTCTAGTGAACATGTGACCAAGCTCCTCCTCTAGTGAACATGTGACCAAGCTCCTCCTCTAGTGAACATGTGACCAAGCTCCTCCTCTAGTGTTCTGCATCAGACTAATCGGAGCTTCACTAAAGGCTTCTGGTGGTTTTATAGTGAGAAAGGGGAAGGTACCTGAACACTTCCTTGACAGTAACACTGAGAAGGTCAAACACCTGAACACCTGTAAGATAAATGCAGAAGTTTTTGATCCAGTTTTTGATCCATTAACATGCTGATCAAATTTGCTTCGATGTAGAATGTTTCTCAGCTTTGACTAGACACTCAACATATTACTTGTTCTTAACTTTGTGTTTTTCCCAACATTTCATTGGTCCAAGAATAGAACCCTCATAAACACCAGATGTTATGTGAGTGAATTTTTGTGACAATTGCTGAACAAATTAAATAGTGTTTTAGCCTGGTCTGTTTTTGATGTTGAATGATGCACTTATCTGTCCAGGGTGTGGATTTTTCACTCTTAGAAAAAAAGGTTCCAAAATGGCTCTTACGGCTGTCCCTATAGGAGAAACCTTCTTGGTTCTAGGTTAAAAAAAAAACGTTTTGGTTCCAGGTAAAACCCTTTTGGGTTCTGTGTAGAACCCTGTTGGAAACGGTTCTACCTGGAACCGAAAAGGGTTCTACCTTGAACCAACAAGGTTTTATCAAAGGGTTACCCTATCGGGACAGGTGAGGAACACGTTTAGGTACTTGATAGCGATTAATTTGTAAGTGTGTGTATATTGGAGGTAATAAAAGTTAAATTAAAGCTCTTTACAAAAGGAAAGGCTGAAATTGATCAGACTTGATCTCCTATAAACCAACACCTGACAACACTAATGCTGGCTTTAAACCTGAATTATAGACCAATGACATCTCCAGGTGCCTGGCGTGTGTGTGTGTGTGTAGTGTGTGTGTAGTGTGTGTGCGTGCGTGTGTGTAGTGTGTGTGTGTGTGTGTAGTGTGTGTGTGTGTGTGTAGTGTGTGTGTGTGTGTGTGTGTGTGTGTGCGTGTGTGTAGTGTGTTTGTGTGTAGTGTGTGTGTGTGTGTAGTGTGTGTGTGTGTGTGTGTGTGTGTGTGTGTGTGTGTGTGTGTGTGTGTAGTGTGTGTGTGTCTGTGTGTGTGTGTGTGTGTGTAGTGTGTGTGTGTGTGTGTGTCTGTGTGTGTGTAGTGTGTGTAGTGTGTGTGTGTGTGTAGTGTGTGTGTGTCTGTGTGTGTGTCTGTGTGTGTGTGCGTAAGCTTACACACTTCAATATGTGCCATCTCTTTGAGGGTCGTAATAAATGTTTTTCTTTAACCTCTGCTGAAGGTGACATAAATCAGTTTCTCAGAGGGAACAGTCTTTATCAATATTAATGTTGTCTGAAGCTATTTCACACATGGTTAGCTGGGGGATGAGAAAGTCTCCTGGGGTGGATGTTTAGTGGGTCCTTCCTGAATATTTTCCAGATTCCTAATCACTAGGCAGAGCATGCCATATGCACTAACACACTATGACATCTCACCCAAGTCATTTGTTTTATTTTCCCATATCGAGCATCACTCAGCTTAACGTACCGCTACAGCCCTTTAAGAAGCGCTTAGTGAATTATAATTGGTAAACGTTCAATATTGTCCCCCGGTCGATTCTGCCTCTGTCTGTCTGTCTGTCTGTCTGTCTGTCTGTCTGTCTGTCTGTCTGTCTGTCTGCCTGTCTGTCGTGATATCAGCTCTTTTCATGCTTCTATAGAAGATTGTGTATTTATTTATTTTCGCTTTATTAAGGGAGAATGGAAGTCCATCCCCTGACATTTTTTTTGCATTAATTGAGACATTTGGACAGTGTTTCCCAACTCTGGTCCTCTAGTACCCCCAACAGCCCAACTCCAGTCCTCCAGTCTGGAGTTGGGCTGTTGGGGGTACTGGAGGACCGGAGTTGGGCTGTTGGGGGTACTGGAGGACTGGAGTTGGGCTGTTGGGGTACTGGAGGACTGGAGTTGGGCTGTTGGGGGTACTGGAGGACTGGAGTTCGGCTGTTGGGGTACTGGAGGACCAGAGTTGGGCTGTTGGGGGTACTGGAGGACTGGAGTTGGGCTGTTGGGGGTACTGGAGGACCGGAGTTGGGCTGTTGGGGTACTGGAGTACTGGAGTTGGGCTGTTGGGGTACTGGATGATCGGAGTTGGGCTGTTGGGGGTACTGGAGGACTGGAGTTGGGTTGTTGGGGGTACTGGAGGACTGGAGTTGGGCTGTTTGGGTACTGGAGGACCGGAGTTGGGCTGTTGGGGTACTGGAGGACCGGAGTTGGGCTGTTGGGGGTACTGGAGGACTGGAGTTGGGCTGTTGGGGTACTGGAGGACCAGAGTTGGGCTATTGGGGGTACTGGAGGACTGGAGTTGGGCTGTTGGGGGTACTGGAAGACTGGAGTTGGGCTGTTGGGGTACTGGAGGACTGGAGTTGGGCTGTTGGGGGTACTGGAGGACTGGAGTTGGGCTGTTGGGGGTAGTGGAGGACAGGAGTTGGGCTGTTGGGGTACTGGATGATCGGAGTTGGGCTGTTGGGGGTACTGGAGGACTGGAGGACTGGAGTTGGGCTGTTGGGGGTTGGAGGATTGGAGTTGGGCTGTTGAAGGACTAGAGGATCGGAGTTGGGAAACACTGCATTAGGATACACAGGAGAGACATAGTAGAGAAGAGGACCGTGATGTGAACCTCGGTCTATAGCGCATGGGGACAACATAATATGTTGTTGTCACCCACTCAACCATACTCGGGTACATAGAGGATTGTGTTGTTGGAACCCAGATGACGCCAGAGCTCAACTGAGATACACAGAAGTGAATTGTTTTTGGTGTTTGAATGGATTTTACAAGGACATGTAGCAATTATTGAGGAACAATGTTGACCTGTGTACACATAGACCACTAAAAAACAATTTGCACGTAGACATGAGATAGAGCAAGAAACTGTATAGGCTACCATTAGGAGACGGGGAATTTTATGGTCTGTCACACATATTTCATGAAGGCTGCAAACATGCCATTCCAACCTTGTATGTTCCCTGAAAGTGAGGTGAAATAAAGATTTCACAGCAAATCCTAAAAATTATACCCTCTTTTTAACTGTCGGTAAGCTTGGCTGTGCAGTTGTCTGGAGAGCTCCTCAAAGCCATTCTTTATCCCTCGCCCCATGTGGCCTTAACACAGCCTCTATCAGTCGTCCCTCTCTCCACTCTCTCTCCCCCTGCCTCCCGTAGCCAGGAAAAATGCATTCACAATTCAATTTATTTCTCTAAATGGAAGTTCCACTCCGTCTGGGTCTCAACCTTGAATATTAGATTAAGACAGGAAGGGCACTGGATGTATAGAATCCACTTATAGGTCAAATATAAGGTTGAGAAAGTTCCTGCCTCAAACTGAATACTCTATGAATTGTTAAGTAGTGCAGATCTGAGGTGAGAGAGGTTATCAAGCATTTCACACATCTGATCAATATGCTGACTGTTAGTACTTAGTGGTCTATAGCAGCTTCCCACCAGAATGGGCTTCACGTGAGGCAGATGAACTTGTAGCCATAGTACTTTGACAGTATTTAACATGAGATCCTCTCAAATCTTTACAGGAATGTGTTTCTGAATATAAACAGCAACACCTCCACCTTTGGCATTTCTGTCTTTTCTGAAGATGTTATAAACTTCTATTGCTACCATTGTATCATCTATTAGGTATTATCTAAGTGAGTTTCAGAGATAGTCAGAATATGAATGTCATTCGTTACTAGCAAATTGTCGATTTCATGTACCTTGTTTCTCAGGCTGCATATGTTAATATGGGTAATTTTTTGCACTTCTGGGTTGCTTGATGGTTTTTAATCAATCATGTTTATAATGTATTTATCAAGCCCTTCTTAAATTACCTGATGTCACAAAGTGCTGTACAGAAACCCAGCCTAAAACCCCAAACAGCAAGCAATGCAGGTGTAGAAGCACGATGGCTAGAAAAAACTCCCTAGAAAGGCTAGAACCTAGGAAGAAACCTAGAGAGGAACCAGGCTATGAGGGGTGGCCAGTCCTCTTCTGGCTGTGCCGGGTGGAGATTTTAACAGAACATGGCCAAGATGTTCAAATGTTCATAGATGACCAGCAGGGTCAAATAATACTAATCACAGTGGTTGTCGAGTGTGCAACAGGTCAGCTTCTCAGGAGTAAATGTCAGTTGGCTTTTCATAGCCGATCATTCAGAGTATCACTACCACTCCTGCTGTCTCTAGAGAGTTGAAAACAGCAGGTCTGGGACAGGTTGCACGTCCGGTGAACAGGCCAGGATTCCATAGCTTCAGGCAGAACAGTTGAAACTGGAGCAGCAGCACGGCCAGGTGGACTGGAGACAGCCAGGAGTCATCAAGCCAGGTAGTCCTGAGGCATGGTCCTAGGACTCAGGTCCTCCGAAAAAGAGAAAGAAAGAGAGAACAAGAGAAAGAGAGAGAAAGAGATGGAGAATTGGAGAGAGCATATTTAAATTCACACAGGACACCAGATAAGACAGGAGAAATACTCCAGATATAACAGACTGACCCTAGACCCCCGACACATAAACTACTGCAGCATAAATACTGGAGGCTGAGATAGGAGGGGTCGGGAGACACTGTGGCCCCATCCGATGATAACCCCGGACAGGGCCAAACAGGCAGGATATAACCCCACCCACTTTGCCAAAGCACAGCCCCCACACCTTCAACCACCAATTTACCATCCTGAGACAAGGCTGAGTATAGCCCACAAAGATCTCCGCCATGGCACAACCCAAGGCTCCCCCAGGGGCAACACGGACAGGAAGATTACGTAAGTGACTCAACCCACTCAAGTGACGCACCCCTCCTAGGGACGGCATGGAAGAGCACCAGTAAGCCAGTGACTCTGTAAATAGGTTATAGGCAGAGAATCCCAGTGGAGAGAGGGGAACCGGCCAGGCAGAGACAGCAAGGGCGGTTCGATGCTCCAGTGCCTTTCTGTTCACCTTCACACTCCTGGGCCAGACTACACTCAATCATAGGATCTACTGAAGAGATGAGTCTTCAATCAAGACTTAAAGGTTGAGACAGAGTCTGTGTCTCTCACATGGGTAGGCAGACCATTCCATAAAAATGGAGCTCTATAGGAGATAGCCCTGCCTTCAGCTGTTTGCTTAGAAATTCTAAGGACAGTAAGGAGGCCTGCGTCTTGTGACCGTAGCGTACATGTAGGTATGTACGACAGGACCAAATCGGAAAGATAAATAGGAGGAAGCCCATGTAATGCTTTGTAGGTTATCAGTAAAACCTTGAAATCAGCCCTTGCCTTAACAGGAAGCCAGTGTGGAGAGGCTAGCACCGGGGTAATATGATCAAATATTTTGGTTCTAGTCAAGATTCTAGCAGCCGTGTTTATCCGGTTAGCCAGAAAGTAGAGCATTGCAGTAGTCTAACCTAGAAGTGACAAAAGAATGGATACATTTTTCTGCATCATTTTTGGACAGAAAGATTCAGATTTTTGCAATGTTACGTAGATGGAAAAAACCTGTCCTTGAAACAGTCATGATATGTTCTTCAAAAGAGAGATCAGGGTCCAGAGTGACATCGAGGTCCTTAGCAGTTTTTTTTAGACGGCTGTACAACCATCAAGATCAATTGTTAGATTCAACAGAAGATCTCTTTGTTTCTTGGGATTTTGAAAAAGCATCTCTGTTTTGTCCGAGTTTAAAAGTAGATAATTGCAGCCATCCACTTCCTTATGTCTCAAACATAGTCTTCCAGGGAGGGCAGTTTTGTGGCCTCACCAAGTATCATCAAAATGTACAGCTGTGTGTCGTCCGCATAGCAGTGAAAGTAAACATGTTTCCAAATGACATCACCAAGAGGTAAAATAAATAGTGAAAACAATAGTGGTCCTCAAACGGAGCCTTGAGGAACACCAACATTTACAGTTGATTTGTCGAGGACAAACCATCCACAGAAACAAACTGATATCTTTCTGACAGATAAGTTCTAAACCAGGCCAGAACTTGTCCGTGTAGACCAATTTGGGTTTCCAATCTCTCCAAAAGAACGTGGTTATCGATGGTATCAAAAGCAGCACTAAGGTCTAGGAGCATGAGGACGGTCTGACGCCATTAAAAGGTAATTTACCACCTTCACAAGTGCAGTCAGTGCTATGATGGGATCTAAAACCAGACTGAAGCGTTTCGTATACATTGTTTGTGCTTAATGCTTTACTGGGAAGCTTATCAGAGGTAGACTTACTCATGGTATTTACATTGGAGCTGATAGTCAATCAATCAATCAATCAATCAATCAATCAATCAATCAAATGTATTTATAAAGCCCTTCTTACATCAGCTGATATCTCAAAGTGCTGTACAGAAACCCAGCCTAAAACCCCAAACAGCAAGCAATGCAGGTGTAGAAGCACGGTGCAGGATGAGCTGCACACAGTGGACTTCCTACTAGGGCACACCGCCTCAGTGCTAACAGTGGACTTCCTACTAGGGCACACCGCCTCAGTGCTAACCGTATTATTCTGGTTCATAGGCACATGATTACTCCATACAATAGCTGCAGGATCAGCAGAGGCATTCAGGGCAGTTAGAGGGACATCCATTAGGTTACTTACATTGTGTGTACCGACGCCGCTGGGATGATGTACATTTGCTGACAACTCAGGGACACAACGGTAGGGATTAACTGAGCTGTACAAGATAATAAAATGCAGTACTACAGGATATTCCTCAACGTAGCTCTTTATTAGCTAGCTACAACGTGAATGTTCACGTATCTCCAACCATGATCAACTGACCATGACCTAACCCTCTGGGTGGTCTTAACCAATCATAGCACAGTATGATACGGCGGTAAAATGCATCCAATTATAATTCAGTATGTTTACACATATGAATATTACATCCCCCCCTTCTTTTAAATCAATTTTCTTTTTTACATATTCTAAGCGTTTCGTTTGAATACATGCTCTGTAGTTTTGAACTCAAGGTAAGTAACCATTTATATTGCATAATACACCAACTGAATCAACATAGACTCTGAACCAATGATCCAATATGCAGTTACTTTTCGAACAAGGGATTCTCAGCAACTCAGCTTTCACTGTAGAAATGACTTGGGTCATTGATAGGTCATTGTCTCAACGGAGCCACATAATGCTGTGGGACAACCTTCCACAAGCCACAATCAGCAGCCTTATCAACTCTGTGCTAATTAAAGTAGATGTGTTGCGCTGCATGAGGAAAATGGTGGTCACACCAGATACTGACTGGTGCACGCCCCTACTTTTTTCTTTTTAAGGTATCTGTGACCAACAGATGTTACGCCCTGACCATAGAGAGCCTTTTTATTTCTCTATGTTGGTTAGGTCAGGGTGTGATTTGGTTGGGCATTCTAGATTTTGTAGTTCTATGTTCTATTCTATGTTTTCTATTTCTTTGTTTTTTAGCCGAGTATGGTTCCTAATCAGAGGCAGCTGTCTATCGTTGTCTCTGATTGGGAATCATACTTAGGCAGCCCTTTTTCCCACTTTCACTTGTGGGATCTCGTTTTTGGACAGCTCAGTGAAAGCCTGCAGAACGTGACGTTCGTTTTCCGTTGTTTGTTGTTTTGATTTAGTGTTCTGAGTTATAACAAAAATTTGAACATGAGCACTCACCACGCTGCACCTTGGTCTCCTCATTATGATGACCGTCACAACAGATGCATATCTGTATTCCAAGTAACTTGAAATCCATGGATTAGGGCCTAATTAATGAATTTAATTGACTGATTTCCTTATATATGGTACTGTATATATGTACTCTATACATCTATATGTATTTTATACATCTCTATACACCTCTATACATCCTTTTGCAAAGCTGGATTTTTGTAACACTTTTTTGGTTACTGCGTGATTCCATATGTGTAATTTCATAGTTTTGATGTCTTCAATATGATTATATAATTCTACAAACTTTTGATTTCTACTGTATGTACTCTATATATCTACATGTATTTTATACATCTCAATAAACAGCTCTATACATCTACATGTATTTTATACATCTCAATAAACAGCTCTATACATCTACATGTATTTTATACATATCGATACGTATATATGTATGTTATACATATCTATACATCTCTATGTAATCTATGCATATCTATACATATCTATACATCTCTATGTAATCTATGCATATCTATACATATATATACATCTCTATGCAATCTATACATATCTATACATATCTATGTAATCTATAAATATCTATTAATCTCTATGGAATCTATACATATCTATGGAATCTATACATATCTATACCTATCTATGTAATCTATACATATCTATACATATCTATGTAATCTATACATCTCTATACGCATCTCAATACATATTAATACATATCTATACATCTCTATGTATTGTATTCATCTCTATGTATTCTATACATCTTTATACACAGCTAAACATCTCTATGTAATTTATACATCTTTATACACAGCTAAACATCTCTATGTAATTTATATGTCTTTATTCATTTTTATACATCTCTACACACATCTCTATACATTTTTATTTTTCCAAACATATGTAATATACTCATATCTATACATCTCTATGTAATCTACACAGATCTATACATCTCTATGTAATCTACTCATATCTATACATCTCTATGTAATCTACTCATATCTATACATCTCTATGTAATCTACTCATATCTATACATCTCTATGTAATCTACACATATCTATACATCTCTATGTAATCTACTCATATCTATACATCTCTATGTAATCTACTCATATCTATACATCTCTATGAAATCTATACATATCTATACATCTCTATGTAATCTACACATATCTATACATTTCTATGTAATCTACACATATGTATACATCTCTATGTAATCTATACATATCTATACATCTCTATGTAATCTACACATATCTGTACATCTCTACGTAATCTATACATCTCTATGTAATCGACACATATCTATAAATCTCTATGTAATCAGCACATATCTATACATCTCTATGTAATCTATACATAAATACATCTCTATGTGATCTATACATCTCTATGTAACCTACAAATCTATACATCTCTATGTAATCTACACATATCTATACATCTCTATGTAATCTACAAATCTATACATCTCTATGTAATCTACACATCTCTATGTAATCATCTACAAATCTATACATCTCTATGCACTACCACTACACTACCACAGACCACTACAATACCACAGACCACTACACTACCACTACACTACCACAGACCACTACACTACCACAGACCACTACACTACCACAGACCACTACACTACCACAGACCACGACACTACCACTACACTACCACTACACTACCACAGACCACTACACTACCACAGACCACTACACTACCACAGACCACGACACTACCACTACACTACCACTACACTACCACAGACCACTACACTACCACTACACTACCACAGACCACTACACTACCACTACACTACCACAGACCACTACACTACCACTACACTACCACTACACTATCACAGACCACTACACTACCACTACACTACCACATACCACTACACTACCACTACACTACCACTACACTATCACAGACCACTACACTACCACAGACCACTACACTACCACTACACTACCACATACCACTACACTACCACTACACTACCACTACACTATCACAGACCACTACACTACCACAGACCACTACACTACCACAGACCACTACACTACCACAGACCACTACACTACCACTACACTACCACTACACTACACTACCACTACACTACCACTACACTATCACAGACCACTACACTACCACAGACCACTACACTACCACAGACCACTACACTACCACAGACCACTACACTACCACTACACTACCACTACACTACCACAGACCACTACACTACCACAGACCACTACACTACCACAGACCACTACACTACCACTACACTACCACTACACTACCACAGACCACTACAATACCACAGACCAGAGAGGAGGGAGGAGTAGAATGGGGAAGGCAGGTAGCCTGAGAGGAGTGGAGGGGGGAAGGCAGGTAGCCTGAGAGGAGTGGAGGGGGGAAGGCAGGTAGCCTGAGAGGAGTGGAGGGGGGAAGGTAGTATGAGAGGAGGGAGGGGGAAAGCAGGTAGGCTGAGAGGAGGGAGGAGTGGAGGGGGGAAGCCAGGTAGGAGGGGGGGTTGAGGAGGGGGGAAGGTAGGTTGAGAGGAGGGAGGGGGAAAGCAGGTAGGCTGAGAGGAGGGAGGAGTGGAGGGGGGAAGGCAGGTAGGAGGGGGGGGTTGAGGAGGGGGGAAGGTAGGCTGAGAGGAGGGATGGGGAAGGTAGGCTGAGAGGAGTGGAGAGGGGAAGGCAGGTAGGCTGATAGGAGTGGAGGGGGGAAGGCAGGGAGGCTGAGAGGAGGGAGGGGGAAGGCAGGTAGGCTGAGAGGAGTGTAGGGGGGAAGGCAGGTAGGCTGATTTTTTCCTCAGAGGAAGTAGTGAATAATAATTATTTTCTCATTGAGAGAGAACCCTTCTTCCAGGGGGTATTGAACAACAGATTGCATTCAGCCTCCTCCTCCTCCTCCATCCCAGCTTCACATAGTTGATTATGTTTAGAAGGTATTTGGTAATGGACGTGCATCTTCGCCAAAGGGAGAGAGATACAGGAGGTAAATTAAGTTTCCTTTCCCCCGGGCTGATGGAGGTACACAGAGATGCAGTGTCCTCTGCGGGGAAGACAAAGACATGGAGATTAGGTTTAGAGGGAAATTTTCATTCTGTATTTTTGCTTATCCATATTTTTCTGAAAACGATGGAAGTTTGAAGTAAGCTTTCATAACCATGACAGTCGGAGGCCTGTTTTTATTAAAACAAATGTTTTTTCATTTTTACTATCCACAATTCAGCAGAAACAAACAAAGAAAACTCATGCACCATTTAACAGATATTTTTCCAGTTGTTCTGGTTGTTACATTGATCTTGAAATATATTTCCCAGCTTTCAATTGGGCAGTGATACAGTGACAGGACCATGTTAGAGAAACTGACAGTGAAACAGAGACACACACACACACACACACACACACACACACACACACACACACACACACACACACACTCACACACACACACACACACACACACACACACACACACACACACACACACACACACACACACACACACACACACACACACACACACAGACAGAGACACACACACACACACACACACACACACAAACACACACAAAACACGCATACACACACATACACACACATGCATACACAGACACACAGAGACACATGCAGACACACACACACACACACAGACATACACACTTTTTTATGAAATATATATATTGAACCTTGCTATTCTACAGTAAACACATAAACAACTGACTTTCCAGTGTGCTTATTCATTTATTTATTGGTCTTTTATCTAACTTTTATTTAACTAGACAAGTAGTGTTAAGAACACATCATTATTTACAGTGACGGCCTACCAAAAAGGCAACAGGCCTCCTGCGGGGACGGGGCCTGGGATTTTGTTTTTCTTCAGCTCACCACTGATTATAATGGCTGTCAATGGGAATATATGAGGAATACTGTTGTTTTATTTCTTTACTTACCTATTGTTCACCTAACACATTTTTTGCACTGTTGGTTAGAGCCTGTAAGTAAGAATTACACTGTGAGGTGTAAGTTGTATTCAGCATTTCACTGTGAGGTCTACTACACCTGTTGTATTCAGCATTTCACTATAAGGTCTACTACACCTGTTGTATTCAGCATTTCAGTGTGAGGTCTACTACACCTGTTGTATTCAGCATTTCACTGTGAGGTCTACTACACCTGTTGTATTCAGCATTTCACTGTGAGGTCTACACCTGTTGTATTCAGCATTTCACTGTAAGGTCTACTACACCTGTTGTATTCAGCATTTCACTGTGAGGTCTACACCTGTTGTATTCAGCATTTCACTGTAAGGTCTACTACACCTGTTGTATTCAGCATTTCACTGTAAGGCGCATGTGACAAATACATTTTGATTTGATTTGATGATCAAAGATATGATCAACAGTATATCGTTTGGTCATTGTGTTGCCACAGAATGGATTTTGAGCAAGGTCTCAAAAAAGCTTCATATATGAGAGCTGCGAGAAAAGTTCTGTATATTATTGAAACAATGTTGTGATTGTTTGTGAGAATGCCAACAGGTGTGGTTCCCGATGGGGGGAAAGATTATTTTGGAGAAAGGTTCCCGTGGGGGTTGCCATGGAAGCCAAGAAGGGGAGTGAGGTGTGTGTGTGCTCAAACACACATGCATGTGTGGGTCTGGGAGAGGCACTGTGTCCATCTGATGAATGGGGATGTACTCAATTGTATACACTAATTGTTGTCTCACCCATTCATTTCTAATGACTGGTCATTTTTGACCGGGAACACCACAGGTGTACAAAAGTTAAATAAAACACCCGAAATGTAAAGAAAATCATCAACATGTATTTTGTGTGTTCAGATGCCCTGTGTGGACAAAGTCATGGAACCTTATGACAATCAGATTTAATTAACTACATTTTTCAGAGAGAGAACTTGTAAATCGGTCCAATTAGACCGGAACACAGCACGAGGGTTAGGAGGTTTTAAAGTAACTTTGGCCTTCCGGATAGCCTGAGTGAACTTATTTCTAATTTGCCTGAATGAGAGCCAGTCAGCCTGAGTATGCGTATGCCGAGTAATTTGTCAAATTAAAATCGTGAGGTGGAGTAACTCTGCCAGATCACGTTTGAACCAGGTGCCGAACCTGTTTTTTATTCTCGTTTTCTTTATGGGTACGTATTTGTTAACTTCTCTAGGGCCAGCGGGACGAAATCGTCCCACCTACGTAACAGCCAGTGGAATCCTGTGGCGCGTTATTCAAATACCTTAGAAATGCTATTACTTCAATTTCTCAAACATATGACGATTTTACACCATTTTAAAGACAAGACTCTCGTTAATCTAACCACACTGTCCGATTTCAAAAAGGCTTTACAACGAAAGCAAAACATTAGATTATGTCAGCAGAGTACCCAGCCAGAAATAATCAGACACCCATTTTTCAAGCTAGCATATAATGTCACAAAAACCCAGAAGACAGCTAAATGCAGCACTAACCTTTGATGATCTTCATCAGATGACACACCTAGGACATTATGTTATACATTACATGCATGTTTTGTTCAATCAAGTTCATATTTATATCAAAAACCAGCTTTTTACATTAGCATGTGACGTTCAGAACTAGCATACCCCCCGCAAACTTCCGGTGAATTTACTAAATTACTCATGATAAACGTTCACAAAAAGCATAACAATTATTTTAAGAATTATAGATACAGAACTCCTCTATGCACTCGATATGTCCAATTTTAAAATAGCTTTTCGGTGAAAGCACATTTTGCAATATTCTAAGTAGATAGCCCGGCATCACAGGGCTAGCTATTTAGACACCCAGCAAGTTTAGCCTTCAACAAACTCCGATTTACTATTAGAAAAGTTTGATTACCTTTCCTGTTCTTCGTCAGAATGCACTCCCAGGACTTCTACTTCAATAACAAATGTTGGTTTGGTCCAAAATTATCCATAGTTATGTTCCAACAGCGGCGTTTTGTTCGTGCGTTCAAGACACTATCCCAATGGTAAATAAGGGTCACGCGCACGGCGCATTTTGTGACAAAAGATTTCTAAATATTTCATTACCGTACTTCGAAGCATGTCAACCGCTGTTTAAAATCCATTTTTATGCCATTTTTCTCGTAAAAAAGCGATAATATTCCGACCGGGAATCTGCAATTAGGTAAACAGCCGAAAGAAAATACAGCACGGGGTCGACTCGGGCACGGGCCTAATTCCTTTGTCCTCTTATCGGCCACTTGGCAAAGGCGATAATGTGTTTCAGCCTGGGGCTGCCTCGATATCGTTCAGCTTTTTCTCTGAGAGCCTCTGGAAGCCGTAGGAAGTGTCACGTTACAGCTAAGATCCTCACTCTTCAATAAACAGAGACAAGAAGAACGACTCCTTGTCAGACAGGCCACTTCCTGCATGAAATCTTCTCAGGTTTTTGCCTGCCATATGAGTTCTGTTATACTCACAGACACCATTAAAACAGTTTTAGAAACTTTAGGGTGTTTTCTATCCAAAGCCAATAATTATATGCATATTCTAGTAACTGGGCAGGAGTAGTAACCAGATTAAATCGGGTACGGTTTTTATCCGGCCGTGTAAATACTGCCCCCTAGCCCTAACAGGTTAACTTGCAGAAAACCCAGGCTTTTACGAGAGCAGAAATCAATGAAGCAGACATTGGAGCACAAATCAGAATTGGGGCTAGCAACAGTAGATGGGCCAGGGTGTACATGCACCTTTCCAGATATCATCAGCAGTAATACAATCAGGGCACAGCAGAGGACAGAGAGAGCTCTGCAGTGAAGATTTGTAGTATTTGATTGTGCATCAGCTGGCAACAAGATCCTATTGTACAGCAATTTCATGAGGTAACATGAATACAAAGCCAACGAGAGGCGGTTACAATAGGATGGGAGGCCAATAATCTGTGTAACCAATAGAGAGTCAGAGTCCCGAGTGTGGGAACTTGCATGGTAAACAAGCAAGTTCATAGTCAACAAAGCACACTGGAGTCACGAGACAAATATCATAAAGCACAAGGTACAAATATTACGACTTGGGGCTAGCCATTGTAAGTTCAGAGTCACTCGCCCCAACAGTGTGTCTGCTGGAGGCGAGAGAAAGCTCGGGAGAGAGAGGGGAGTGGTTTATAACACTGATAGGTTTATTTTCATAATAATAATATTTTTTATATCACATTTATTTAACCAGGTAGGCCAGTTGAGAACTTCCTTCTCCCGCTTCCCTCTTCCTCTTATCTCTTCATCCTCCCTCTTCCTCCTCCCTCTTCCTCTTCCCTCCACCTCCCTCTTCTCTCTTCCTCATCCCTCCTCCCTCTTCCTTCTCCCTCTTCCCCTTCCCTCCTCCTCCCCCTTCTCTCTTCCTCCTCCCTCTTCCTCCTCCC
Source organism: Salmo trutta (assembly GCF_901001165.1). Taxonomy (NCBI): domain Eukaryota; kingdom Metazoa; phylum Chordata; class Actinopteri; order Salmoniformes; family Salmonidae; genus Salmo; species Salmo trutta. The sequence continues at coordinate 2,721,842 of NC_042962.1, forward strand.
TCCTCCTCCTCCCTCTTCCTCCTCGTCTTCCCTCTTCCTCTTCCCTCTTCGCCCTCACTCCTCCCTCCTCCTCCCTCTTCTCTCTTCCTTCTCCCTATTTCTCCTCCCTCTTCCTCCCTCTTCTCTCTTCCTCCTCCCTCTTCTCTCTTCCTTCTCCCTCTTCCTCCTCCCTCTTCCTCCCTCCTCCTCCCTCTTCTCTCATCCTCCTCCCTCTTCCTCCCTCTTCCCTCTTCTTCCTCCCTCCTCCCTCTTCCTCCCACTTCCCTCTTCCTCCTACCTCTTCTCTCTTCCTTCTCCCTCTCCCCCATCCCTCTTCCTCCTCCCTCTTCCTCCCTCTTCTCTCTTCCTCCTCCCTCTTCCCCATCCCTCTTCCTCCTCCCTCTTCCTCCCTATTCTCTCTTCCTCCTCCCTCTTCCCCATAGTTCTTCCGTCTCCCTCTTCCTCCCCCTTCTCTCTTTTGCCTCCCACTTCCTCCTCCCTCTAATCTCTTCCTCATCCCTCTTCCTCCTTCTTCCTCTTCCCTCTTCATCCTCCCTCCTCTTTCTTCCTCCCTCTTCCCTCTTCCATCTCCCTCTTCCTTCTCCCTCTTCCTCCCGCTTCTCACTTTCCTGTTCCCTTTTCCTCCCCCTCCTGCTCCCTCTCACTCCTCCCTCTTCCCTCTTCTCTTTTCCTTCTCCCTTTTTCTCCTCCCTCTTCTCCCTTCCTCCTCCCTCTTCCTCCTCCCTCTTCTCCCTCTTTCCCCCTCCTCCTCCTCCTCCCTCCTCCTCCTCCCTGGTCCTGGATCAAAGAATGTTTGAAGTCACGAGGCCGCCTGCCTGCTCAGGGAGAAAGGTATGTTCTCCCTTCAGGCTAATGAATCAAGGCACCTCCTCATTATCCCCCTCAGAGCTCTGAGGTGGTAGGAAGAGGGAGGAGGAAGAGAACAGAGGGAGGAAGAGGGAGAAGGAAGAGAAAAGAGGGAGGAAGAGGGAGGAGGAAGAGAACAGAGGGAGGAAGAGGGAGAAGGAAGAGAAAATAGGGAGGAAGAGAGAAAAGGGAAGAAGAGAGAAGTGGGAGGAAGAAGAGGGAGGAGGAAGAGAGAGGAGGAAGAGAGAAGTGGGTGGAAGAGGGAGGTGGAAGAGGGAGGAGGAAGAGAGAAGAGGGAGGAGGAAGAGGGAGGAGGAAGATAGAAAAGGGAGGAGGAAGAGGGAGGAGGAAGAGAGAAGTGGGTGGAAGAGGGAGGTGGAAGAGGGAGGAGGAAGAGAGAAGAGGGAGGAGGAAGAGGGAGGAGGAAGAGGGAAGAGGGAGGAGGAAGAGAGAGGAGGAAGAGGGAAGAGGGAGGAAGAGGGGGAATTAGACCAGAAAACCTTTGTCTGTCGTCCACTACGACCCACACACGTGCACGCAGGTCACACACACGTGCACGCAGGTCACACACACGTCTCCAACATGTCCAGAAATTAGGAGATTGTACACGTATACAGTTTAAGGCTCTGTCCCAAATTGCACCCTATTCCCTAGATAGTGCACTGCTTTTGACCAGAGGCAGGGGCGTAATGAACCCAGAGTATATTAACATATTAACCTTCCGACTGACAGAGGAGTGATGGTAATGAGAAAAACAACAGGACAGCTCTGACAGCGTCATTATTACAACCAGAAAATTAAAAAAAAACACTTACACGTCTTCATAATGAAAACCGATTTTCCAAACGATGCAATGTCATTAATTAAGGCGATATAACTCAGCGTTATGACAGCCGTTAGCCGTTAGCGCTAGCTGGCAATGTGTGGGCCGCTGCTGACGTCTTTAAAGGAGCTATTAAGGAGATAATTGCAGTATGAGCTTGGTTAATAAACATACTGTTATTAAAGGTAATTATAGTGGGAAGAAAGGTGCAGGACTGGTGCTCTGCTGAGTGGATGAGATCAGACTTAACACAGGTCTTATGTTGACATAATGACAGCTGGCTTCACAACACAACATAATGATGATAACATTAATAACATTACTGGTGTCACCTCTCACCTCCTCTCTTCCTCTCCTTACCTCCTCCTCTCCTCCCCTAGTCCTCCCCAACTACTCACCTCCTCACCTCCTCTCCTCCTCTAGTCCTCTCCTACTCCTCACCTCTCCTACTCCTCACCTCCTCACCTCCTCTCCTCACCTCCTCACCTCCCCAACTACTCACCTCCTCACCTCCTCACCTCCTCTAGTCCTCCGGTACTCCTCACCTCCTCACCTCCTCACCTCCTCACCTCCTCCCCAACTACTCACCTCCTCACCTCCTCACCTCCTCTAGTCCTCCGGTACTCCTCACCTCCTCACCTCCTCACCTCCTCTCCTCTCCTCCTCTAGTCCTCCCCTACTCCTCCCCTACTCCTCACCTCCTCACCTCCTCTCCTCACCTCCTCACCTCCTCACCTCCTCCCCAACTACTCACCTCCTCACCTCCTCTCCTCACCTCCTCTCCTCCCCTAGTCCTCCTCTACTCCTCTACTCCTCACCTCCTCACCTCCTCACCTCCTCCCCTACTCCTCACCTCCTCACCTCCTCACCTCCTCTCCTCCCCTAATTCTCCAATACTCCTCAACTCCTCTCCTCCCCTAGTCCTCCCCTACTCCTCACCTCCTCTCCTCCTCTAGTCCTCTCCTACTCCTCTTTTCCTCACCTCCTCTCCTCACCTCCTGCTCTACCTACTCCAAGGTGTGTATTTAATTTCCTCATGGCAACTTGGAGTTGTGAGCTGGAAAAGTTTGATCTGATCTGATTCATGACTGTGTTATGAATACAAGGTTTAGAGACACACCTAGCAGGTTTAGAGACACACCTGGCAGGTT
>NC_042962.1:2729661-2749661 GCF_901001165.1 Salmo trutta
AGGAAGAGAGGGAGGGAGAGAGAAGGGAGGGAGAACGGGAGGGATAGAGGGAGGGAGAGGGGGGAAGGAGAGAGGGAGGGAGGGAGGGAGGGAGGGAGGGAGGGAGGGAGAAGGGAGGGAGAGAGAGAGAAGGGAGGGAGAACGGGAGGGATAGAGGGAGGGAGAGAGGGGGGAGGAGAGAGGGAGGGAGGGAGGGAGGGAGAGAGGGAGGTAGAGAGAGAGGGAGGGAGGGAGGGAGGGAGAGAGGGAGGTAGAGAGAGAGAAGGGAGGGAGAACGGGAGGGATAGAGGGAGGGAGAGAGGGGGGAGGAGAGAGGGAGGAAGAGAGATGGAGAGAGGGAGGGAGAGAGGGAGGGGAGGGGAGAGAGAGAAGGGAGGGAGAACGGGAGGGATAGAGGGAGGGAGAGGGAGGAAGGAGAGAGGGATGGAGGGAGGAAGAGAGGGAGGGAGGGAGAGAGAAGGGAGGGAGAACGGGAGGGATAGAGGGAGGGAGAGGGGGGAAGGAGAGCGGGAGGGAGGAAGAGAGAGGGAGGGAGGAAGAGAGAGGGAGGGAGAGAGGGAAGGAGGTTGAGAGGAGGAAGGGAGAGAGAGAGGGGAGAGAGTTAAGGAGTGAGGGAGGGAGGGAGAGAGAGAGGGAGAGGTAAGGAGTGAGGGAGGGAGAGTGGGATGGGGAGAAGGAGGGAGAGGTTAGGGTGAACACAGCTCCTAACAGATCACAACGTAAGTGGACTAATGTCCTAATATTACAGTAATATCCTAATATTACAGCAAGTTAAACAGTAATGTCCTAATATTACAGCAAGTTAAACAGTAATGTCCTAATATTACAGCAAGTTAAACAGTAATGTCCTAAAATTACAGCAAGTTAAACAGTAATGTTCTAATATTACAGCAAGTTAAACAGTAATGTCCTGATATTACAGCAAGTTAAACAGTAATGTCCTAAAATTACAGCAAGTTAAACAGTAATGTCCTAAAATTACAGCAAGTTAAACAGTAATGTTCTAATATTACAGCAAGTTAAACAGTAATGTCCTGATATTACAGCAAGTTAAACAGTAATGTCCTAAAATTACAGCAAGTTAAACAGTAATGTCCTAAAATTACAGCAAGTTAAACAGTAATGTTCTAATATTACAGAAAGTTAAACAGTAAAATCCTAATATTACAGCAAGTTAAACAGTAAAATTCTAATATTACAGCAAGTTAAAAAGTAAAATCCTAATATTACAGCAAGTTAAACAGTAAAATCCTAATATCACAGCAAGTTAAACAGTAATGTTCTAATATTACAGCAAGTTAATAAACAGTAAAATCCTAATATTACAGCAAGTTAATAAACAGTAAAATCCTAATATCACAGCAAGTTAAACAGTAATGTTCTAATATTACAGCAAGTTAATAAACAGTAATGTCCTAATATTACAGCAAATGAACCCTGTTAGAGCTAAGCATAAATCCAAATGAGGGAAAGAAACTGTATTACCCTTTAGAAATACTGGTAATAGGCTTCTGATTAAAATAATCTATTTTTTTTTATTTATTTCAAGGAAACGTAGCAAAAATGCATTATTTTCTTTCAACGGTAGAAAAATTGCTAAGAAATTATATTAACATCTCATCAAAATGGACCAAAAGCTTTTACATGTGATGGAAAATATTGTATTTTGGTAAATACATTTTATATGAAGTCACATTTTGTCAGAAATAGCCTAAATTATTAACTTGGCCATTCCAAATTGTAATATTTTGTTATCAAAACATATATATATTTTTTTTAAAGGATAATCTATGTCATGGTTTCTCTATGTCTGGAGAACATATAACTCTGGTTGAACTTGGAGAGATAACATCCTGTCTTACTTCTTTATCAAACAGATAATTATTCTGAACTCATAAAACTCACACATAAACAGAGCATGTACATTACATTAATAAATGTATGTGGACACCTGCTCGTTGAACATCTCATTCCAAATCATTCGTATGGAGTTGCCCCCCCCCCTCCCCTTTGCTGCTATAACAGCCTCCACTTTTCTGGGAAGGCTTTCCACTAGATGTTGGAACATTGCTGCTATAACAGCCTCCACTCTCCTGGGAAGGCTTTCCACTAGATGTTGGAACATTGCTACTGCGGGGACTTGCTTCCATTCAGCCACAAGAGAATTAGTGAGGTCGGGCAACTGATGTTGAGCAATTAGGTTTGGCTTGCAGTCGGCGTTCCAATTTATCCCAAAGGTGTTCGACGGGGTTGAGGTCAGGTCTCTGTGCAGGCCAGTCATGTACTTCCACACCGATCTCGACAAACCATTTCTGTATGGATCTCGCTTTGTGCACAGGGGCATTGTCATGCTGAAGCACGAAAAGGCCTTCCCCAAACTGTTGCCACAAAGTTGGAAGCAAAGAAATGTCTAGAATGTCATTGTATGTTGTAACGCCCTCAAACTGAACTCTGGACATCCAAGCCAGTTAAACTGCCTATTACACTCTGTGAGGCGTCTCCTGACGGTTCGACCTCGGGGTAAAGTACCTGGTTGACTGGTAGGGTTACGGCCCGGAGGAGAGGTGTTGGGTCACCGCTCCTGGAACCAGGCCTCATCGCAAATTTTCAATGCTTACATCCCGGTCAACCAGGTATGCGCCCAGTTAGGATGCCAGGTGACGCCCCTAGAGGGGATGGGGGGGGGGTACTGTCACATCCTGATCTGTTTCACCTGTCCTTGTGATTGTCTCCACCTCCTCCAGGTGTCGCCCATCTTCCCCGTTATTCCCTGGGTATTTATACCTGTGTTCTCTGTTTGTCCTTTGCCCTGTTCGTCTTGTTTGTTTGAGTCAACCAGCGTTTTTGTTCTCAGCTCCTGTTTTTTCTCAGTCTCTCTTTTTCTCGCCCTCCTGGTTTTGACCCTTGCCTGTCCTGACTTTGAGCCCGCCTGCCTGACCACTCTGCCTGACCCTGACCCTGAGCCTGCCTGCTGTCCGGTACCGTTGCCCCACCTCTGGTTTACTGACCCCTGCCTGCCTTGACCTGTCTATTGCCTGCCCTAGTTGGAACATTATTAAACTATTGTCAATTTGGCAATGTCTGTATCTGTGTCTTACCTTGATGCCTGATAAATGCTACCAACAGCGTTAAGATTTAACATTGGTTAAGTTTGTTAAAATAGTCAATGATGTTCACTGACTTTGACAATCATGAATCCTTTTTAAAATAGTGGGTGTACAGATTTTTTTTTTTTAATCTGTGTTTGTGCATGGTAAAAGTGGATCAAATGGCCCTGACATGTGAGACTGTATTTGTAGGACATCAATTAAAAGTCAGTGTATTCCCCTGTGGGTTCTTGTGTGTTATATGTGTGTAATTCGCCCCAGGGCTAAAGGTCCTCTTCAAGGAGGAACTGGCGTGATATCTCAGCTGCAGCATATAGCTACAACATATTGTTACTGAATCACTGGTTTAACACACACACACACATTCACATACAGACACACACCTCTCACCACTGCAAAGTCATCACCCTTTCCAAGTTGCAGCTATTCCTATTCCCCTGACATAAATCGTCAACAACCTCTAAATGTTTTTGTGACCACAGAGAAACTCCCAATCCTCTCCCTGCTCGCTCTTGCTATCCTCTCTCATTCTCATTCTCACATTCTCACCTCTCCTCTCCTTCTCTTTCTCCTCTAATCCTGTTTTATTTTGGGGACATGTGGCAGTAGAACCTTTGGAGAAGACGATGGGGGAGTATGGAGAAACAGAGGTTGGTGTCTTTTTTTATTTTTATCTTTACTTAACTAGGCAAGTCAGTTAAGTTCAAATTCATATTTGCAATGACGGCACAGTGGGTTAACTGCCTTGTTTAGGGGCAGAAGGACATATTTTATTTACCTTGTCAGCTCAGGGATTCGATCTTGCAACCTTTCGGTTACTAGTCCAACGCTCTAACCAATAGGCTACCTGCCGCCCCGCTAGGCAACCTGCCCGCTAGGCAACCTGCCCTCCCCGGTAGGCTACCTGCCTCCCCACTAGGCTATCTGCCGCACCGCTAGGCTACCTGCCGCACCGCTAGGCTACCTGCCACCCCGCTAGGCTACCTGCCTTCCCGCTAGTCTACCTGCCTTCCCGCTAGGCTACCAGCCGCCCCGCTAGGCTACCTGCCTCCCCGCTAGGCTATCTGCCGCACCGCTAGGCTACCTGCCGCCCCGCTAGGCTACCTGCCACCCCGCTAGGCTACCTGCCACCCCGCTAGTCTACCTGCCTCCCCGCTAGGCTACCTGCCGCCCCGCTAGGCAACCTGCCTCCCCGCTAGGCTACCTGCCGCCCCGCTAGGCTACCTGCCACCACCGTGTCTGAGCTGCACGGATACATTCCCTAACCTTCAGTTTGTCACCACGGTGTCTCAGACAGCGGCCGGGCGAGATCCACGCCAAACAAATTGCAGCCACAATTTCCATTTGTATACAGCTACACTGGTATATTAGAGTCAATTGAGCCCATCATTGAATCCCTGTTACTGCAGACAGGAACGCAGATGCATGCTATGCAAATAACTTGTCTGTACCTCAAAGCTTTGTGTGTGTGTGTGTGTGTGTGTGTGTGTGTGTGTGTGTGTGTGTGTGTGTGTGTGTGTGTGTGTGTGTGTGTGTGTGTGTGTGTGTGTGTGTGTGTGTGTGTGTGTGTCTGTGTGTCTGTGTGTCTGTGTGTTTGTGCGCCCCTGCTGCTAGCGAGTTTCTGTCTAGTGTATCGAGAGTCACGAAGACGTCTCATGGAATATATATTTTGTATCATATTTGCAATGCTAAAGAGCTAGGAGCCTTGGTCCTGAGGGACCAGGGGAATATTAGGCTGCAATAGGAATTTTAAAGAGGAACTCCTGTGGAAATGAGTCTCTTCCAGCTTACTGATGTTCTGTGGATGACTACAGTCATGTTGATCAGTTCAGATCCCGTCATTAGTGTCTCTGATACTCATCGTTTGATAGTTACAAGGAGCAGGTGAATGGGGGATAACTGCCCCTGGTTCAGAAATATTATTCCTATCATCAGACATTTCCTCCATTGACTTGGTTGTCCAGCCGGAAGAGAGAAGGATAAAGAAAATCCTGAGTACGACTTAATCTAATCATTCCCCCAAAAGAATCCCAAAGTCACAGTCCATTGATTCCTGAGCTATGCCTGGTTCTCTGTCTCTGAGGGGGGGGGGAGGCATTTGCTTTAAAAATAGAAAGATCTTTTGAGTCCAATGAGATAAGAGTCCTCCTTAGGAAAACCTGGAGAGACACTCTATTTCGACAACGAATTATTCAGAGAGTTTTGTACGTACATGGGTCTGTCCGTGTGTCCGTTTGGCTTTCTGTCCCCTTCTGTGTGTCTTTGCTGTGCTGTCAGACTAGCACTGCAGGAAGGAAGGATGGGCGATGCAGACAGAGATATGCTGGTCTGGCTCATAGAGAGTCTTGTACATAGACATCCGCCAGATAACAGATTGACTCTGGTGTGGTCAGCCATTTGGCCGTGACTAGAGAATATTACCCTTCATTCTAAATAGCTTTCAGTAAATTAAGTAACTAGCCGTGTTGAGTCATCACTTGAGATACAAAACGATATGCCTGTCAAATATATAGATTCAATATATACATGCCATGCTGAGTCAAATCAAATATGATGTATTTATATCGCCCTTCTTACATCAGCTGATATCTCAAAGTGCTGTACAGAAACCCAGCCTAAAACCCCAAACAGCAAGCAATGCAGGTGTAGAAGCACGGTGGCTAGGAAAAACTCCCTAGAAAGGCCAAAACCTAGGAAGAAACCTAGAGAGGAACCAGGCTATGAGGGGTGGCCAGTCCTCTTCTGGCTGTGCCGGGTGGAGATTATAACAGCACATGGCCAAGATGTTCAAATGTTCATAAATGACCAGCATGGTCAAATAATAATAATCATAGTAGTTGTCGAGGGTGTAACAAGTCAGTAACACAAGAGTAAGTGTCAGTTGGCTTTTTCATAGCCGATCTTTGAGAGTATCTCTACCGCTCCTGCTGTCTCTAGAGAGTTGAAAACAGCAGGTCTGGGACAGGTAGCACGTCCGGTGAATAGGTCAGGGTTCCAGCAGGTCTGGGACAGCGGGTCTGGGACAGGTAGCACGTCCGGTGAACAGGTCAGGGTTCAAGCAGGTCTGGGACAGGTAGCACGTCCGGTGAACAGGTCAGGGTTCCAGCAGGTCTGGGACAGCAGGTCTGGGACAGGTAGCACGTCCGGTGAACAGGTCAGGGTTCCAGCAGGTCTGGGACAGCAGGTCTGGGACAGGTAGCACGTCCGGTGAACAGGTCAGAGTTCCAGCAGGTCTGGGACAGCAGGTCTGGGACAGGCAGCACGTCCGGTGAACAGGTCAGGGTTCCAGCAGGTCTGGGACAGGTAGAACGTCCGGTGAACAGGTCAGGGTTCCAGCAGGTCTGGGACAGGTAGCACGTCCGGTGAACAGGTCAGGGTTCCAGCAGGTCTGGGACAGGTAGCACGTCCGGTGAACAGGTCAGAGTTCCAGCAGGTCTGGGACAGCAGGTCTGGGACAGGTAGCACGTCCGGTGAACAGGTCAGGGTTCCAGCAAGTCTGGGACAGGTAGCACGTCCGGTGAACAGGTCAGGGTTCCAGCAGGTCTGGGACAGCAGGTCTGGGACAGGTAGCACGTCCGGTGAACAGGCTCAGGGTTCCAGCAGGTCTGGGTCACTATTTATGATACAGGCTTTGTTCCAAAAGGTACCGTATTGCCTACAAGGTGACCAGATCCCTTTGGGCCCTGACATTTAGGATGCAACCACGGCAGGAGAGGCCAACTATATCTTCATGTCTGTAGAAGATACACAGAGATACAGAGTGGTAAGGTGGTGTTTCCTACAGTATGAGTGGAAGTGGTGTTTATTACAGTATGAGGTGAAGTGGTGTTTTCTACAGTATGAGGTGAAGTGGTGTTTATTACAGTATGAGGTGAAGTGGTGTTTCCTACAGTATGAGGTGAAGTGGTGTTTATTACAGTATGAGGTTAAGTGGTGTTTATTACAGTATGAGGTGAAGTGGTGTTTCCTACAGTATGAGGTGAAGTGGTGTTTATTACAGTATGAGGTGAAGTGGTGTTTATTACAGTATGAGGTGAAGTGGTGTTTATTACAGTATGAGGTGAAGTGGTCTTTCCTTCAGTATGAGGTGAAGTGGTGTTTATTACAGTATGAGGTGAAGTGGTGTTTCCTACAGTATGAGGTGAAGTGGTGTTTCCTACAGTATGTGATCGGTGTCATTATGTGTATAAACATGCTGTATATATACTGTTTAGGCTTTCTACTGCAAGTTTACACCTTCACTATTACAGTGGCACATTTTGTTGTTTATTTGTTTTTCCCTAATTGTTGTTTGGCCGGTTTCCACACTACCTTCCTTCCATCTATAGCATTTCTTAATATTATTCAGATCCTTTGTCTTTGATGCCTCATGATTGAGTATTGCTCTGTTCATGTAGACTGTGATTTTGCTGTGGTCTGATAGGGGTGTCAGTGGGCTGACTGAATGCTCTGAGAGACTCTGGGTTGAGGTCAGTGATAAAGTAGTCTACAGTACTACAGCCAAGAGATGAGCTATAGGTGTACCTACCGTAGGAGCCCCCTCAAAGCCTACCATTGACTGTATATATGTACAGACCAAGCATACAACAGAGCTGCAGGGGTTGTGACCTGTTTTTGTTGGTTATGTTGTCATAGTTGTGCCTAGGGGGGCATATGGGGGAGGGAATGCTGTCACCTCCAGGTAGGTGTTTGTCCCCCTGTGTGCTGAGGGTGTCAGGTTCTTGTCCAGTTCTGGCATTCAAATCGCCACAGACTAGTACATGTCCCTGGGCCTGGAAATGATTGATTTCCCCCTCCAGGATGGAGAAGCTGTCTTCATTAAAGTGGGGGGATTCTAGTGGGGGGATATAGGTAGCACACAGGAGGACATTTTTCTCTGTTGAGGTAATTTCCTTCTTAATTTCTAGCCAAATGTAAAATTTTCCTGTTTTGATTAATTTAATGGAGTGAGTTAGGTCTGCTCTATATCAAATTAGCATACCCCCTGAGTCCCTTCCCTGTTTCACACCTGGTAGTGTGGTGGATGGGACTACCAGCTCTCTGTAACCTAGAGGGCAACCAGTGGGTCCATCTCCTCTATACCACCCACCTGGTAGTGTGGTGGATGGGACTACCAGCTCTCTGTAACCTAGAGGGCAACCAGTGGGTCCATCTCCTCTATACCACCTGGTAGTTTGGTGGATGGGACTACCAGCTCTCTGTAACCTAGAGGACAGCCAGTGGGCCCATCTCCTCTATACCACCTGGTAGTGTGGTGGATGGGACTACCAGCTCTCTGTAACCTAGAGGACAACCAGTGGGTCTGTCTCCTCTATACCACCCACCTGGTAGTGTGGTGGATGGGACTACCAGCTCTCTGTAACTTAGAGGACAACCATTGGGTCCGTCTCCTCTATACCAGGTTTCTTGTAGGATGACAGTGTCTGTATTTCCGATTTCCTTGATGATGTCCAGGTTCCTGCTCTTCAGTCCAAAGACAGATGACCTCAGACCTTGTATATCTCAGGATGAGATACTAAAAGCTGTGTGTTCCATAGTGTCTAGTGTTGTTGTCATGTGGTTTAAGCTCGGACAGTTTGTGTGAGCAGAGCGTGTTGAGCATCTCTCTCTCTACTATCGCTCTCCTTTCTCCCTCCCTTCCTCTCCCTCTCGTCTTCCCTCTACTTTCTTGGCCGTGTGGTGGCTAACAAGCTTAGAAACCTCTTTGAGGTTATTCGGTTTTCTGTCAGAGAGTAATTACAATGTCATCTGTGTGTGTTTAATTTTTCACCAGGCTTTAGAGTTAATCTCTTGGGACCAAAAAAAACCCCACCATCACTACTCCAGGAGCGAGGAGCAGCAGAACCAGCCTTGACTACATTGTCTGTTCCACAGCCCATTACTGTGGCCACACAGCATCGCTCACCATGGCAACCCTATCACCCCTAATGAGGAAGTGTGTTAGGGGGGCTTTCAGCGGGAAGGAAGCAGCGTACGACCAGACCAGACCATCGCAAGGGCTGCGTCAAGGATAACAGAGAGACGTGGAGAGACGTGGAGAGACGTGGAGAGGGAAAGGAGAGGAGAAGAGAAGAGAAGAGAAGAGAAGAGAAGAGAAGAGAAGAGAGGAGAAGAGAGGAGAGGATGTTTAGAGTGAATGTAGTCAATACAAATGTTTTGTTAGTCACATGATTCTTAACCAACAGGTGTAACAGTAAAATACTTACTGACGGGCCCTTCCCAACAATTCAGAGAAAAAAATAGAGAAATAACAGAAAAATAATACCATAAGGGATAAATACACAACGAGTAACGATAACTTGGCTTTATACACAGGCTAACAGTACCCAGTCCATGTGCAGGGGTACGAGGTGATTGAGGTTGATATGTATATACAGGTAGGGGTACAGTGACAAGACAACAGGATAGATAATAGACAGTAACCGCAGTATACTGTAGGTAGGGGTAAAGGATAGATAATAGACAGTAACAGCAGTATACTGTAGCTAGGGGTAAAGGATAGATACTAGACAGTAACAGCAGTATACTGTAGGTAGGGTTAAAGGATAGATAATAGACAGTAACAGCAGTATACTGTAGGTAGGGGTAAAGGATAGATAATAGACAGTAACAGCAGTATACTGTAGGTAGGGGTAAAGGATAGATAATAGACAGTAACAGCAGTATACTGTAGGTAGGGGTAAAGGATAGATAATAGACAGTAACAGCAGTATACTGTATGCAGGGGTAAAGGATAGATAATAGACAGTAACAGCAGTATACTGTAGGTAGGGGTAAAGGATAGATAATAGACAGTAACAGCAGTATACTGTAGGTAGGGGTAAAGGATAGATAATAGACAGTAACAGCAGTATACTGTAGGTAGGGGTAAAGGATAGATAATAGACAGTAACAGCAGTATACTGTAGGTAGGGGTAAAGGATAGATAATAGACAGTAACAGCAGTATACTGTATGTAGGGATAAAGGATAGATAATAGACAGTAACAGCAGTACACTGTAGGTAGGGGTAAAGGATAGATAATAGACAGTAACAGCAGTATACTGTAGGTAGGGGTAAAGGATAGATAATAGACAGTAACAGCAGTATACTGTAGGTAGGGGTAAAGGATAGATAATAGACAGTAACAGCAGTATACTGTAGGTAGGGGTAAAGGATAGATAATAGACAGTAACAGCAGTATGCTGCAGGTAGGGGTAAAGGATAGATAATAGACAGTAACAGCAGTATACTGTAGGTAGGGGTAAAGGATAGATAATAGACAGTAACAGCAGTATACTGTAGCTAGGGGTAAAGGATAGATAATAGACAGTAACAGCAGTATACTGTAGGTAGGGGTAAAGGATAGATAATAGACAGTAACAGCAGTATACTGTAGGTAGGGGTAAAGGATAGATAATAGACAGTAACAGCAGTATACTGTAGGTAGGGGTAAAGGATAGATAATAGACAGTAACAGCAGTATACTGTAGGTAGGGGTAAAGGATAGATAATAGACAGTAACAGCAGTATACTGTAGGTAGGGGTAAAGGATAGATAATAGACAGTAACAGCAGTATACTGTAGGTAGGGGTAAAGGATAGATAATAGACAGTAACAACAGTATACTGTAGGTAGGGGTAAAGGATAGATAATAGACAGTAGCAGCAGTATACTGTAAGGGGTAAAGGATAGATACTAGACAGTAACAGAAGTATACTGTAGGTAGGGGTAAAGGATAGATAATAGACAGTAACAGCAGTATACTGTAGGTAGGGGTAAAGGATAGATAATAGACAGTAACAGCAGTATACTGTAGGTAGGGGTAAAGGATAGATAATAGACAGTAGCAGCCTCCTGAGGAAGAAGAGGCATCTTCACCACTGTCTTGTTGTGTGTGGACCATGTTAATTCTTTAGTGATGTGGACACAGAGCTCTCAACCCACTCCACTACAGGCCTGTCAATGTGTATGTGGGTGTGCTTTGCCCTCCGTCTAAGATCAGCTCATTTGTCTCGCTGACGTTGGTGGAAAGGTTGGTGGCACACCACACCGACGTTGGTGGCACACCACACCGCCAGGTCGCTGACCTTTTCCCTACAGGCTTTCCCCATTGTTGTCTGTGATCAGGTCTACCAACGTCATGTCATCAGCAAACTTAATGACGGTGTTGAGAGTATTGCCGCGGCGACACAGTCGTGGGCGAACAGGCAGTACAGGAGGGGACTGAGCACACGTCCCTGAGGGGCCCCCGTGTTGAGGGTCAGCATGGTGGATGTGTTGCCTACTCTCACCACCTTGGGGGCGGCCCGTCAGGAAGTCCAGGGTCCAGTTGCAGAGGGAGGTGTTTAGTCCCAGGGTCCTTAGCTTAGTGATGAGCTTGGAAGGCACTATGGTGTTGAACACTGAGCTGTAGTCAATTAACAAAATTCTCCCATAGGTGTTCCTCTTATCCAGATGGGAAAGGGCAGTGTGGAGTGCAATAGAGATTGCATCATCTGTGGATCTGTTTAGGCAGTGTGTGAATTGGAGTGGGTCCAGTGTGCCTGGGAGGATGGTTTTGATGTGTGCCATGACCAGTCTTTCAAAGCGACCTGGTACTTCCTGGTACATCCTGTATGGGTTTTTTGCTTGTAAGCAGGAATCAGGAGTAGAGTTATGGTCATATTTGGCAAAGTGAGGGTGAGGAAAAGCCTTTTATGCGTTTCTGTGTGTGAAAGTAAAGGTGATCAAGAGTTTTGTCACCTCTGGTTGCACAGGTGACATGCTAGCAGAAATGGGGTAAAACAGATGTCAATTTCCCTGCTTTATAATCACTGAACATTAAGAGCGCCGCCTCTGGATGTGCATTTTCTTGTTTGCTTATGGCCCTATTGTCACGTCCTGACCATAGTAAGTTGTTATTTTCTATGGTAGAGTAGGTCAGGGCGTGACAGGGGGTGTCCGATCCTTTGAACAGCCGTGAAACCTATACAGCTCACCGAGTAAAGTTTGAGTGTTTTGTTTGCTTACGGCCCAATACCTATTCGGCTATTTCAGCCACACCCATTGCTGACAGGTGTATAAAATCGGGCACACAACCATGCATTCTCCACAGACAAAACATTGGCAGTAGAATGGCCCATACTGAAGAGCTCGGTGACATCCAACATGGCACCGTCATAGGATGCCACCTTTCCAACAAGTCAGTTTTGTCAAATGTCTGCCCTGCTAGAGCTGCCCAATCAAATGGAAGTAGTGTTATTACGGCGTGGAAAGTTGTAGGACCGCCGAGTGCTGAAGTGCATAAAAATACAAATAAAACGTAAAAATCTTGTGTCTTTGGGTTGCAACGCTCACTACCGAGTTCCAAACTAACTCTGGAAGCAACATCAGCACAAAAAAAACTGTTCTTCTGGAGCTTCAAGAAATGGGTTTCCATTGCCGAACAGCCGCACACAAGCCTAGGATCACCATGCACAATGCCAAGTGTCGGCAGGAGTGGTGTAAAGTTCGCCGCCATTGGACTTTGGAGCAGTGTAAACGCATTCTCTGGAGTGGTGAATCACGATTCACCATCTGGCAGTCCGACGGACAAATCTGGATTTAGCAGATGCCAGGAGAACGTGCAACAATCAACAGACAAAAAAACAAACAAATCAATGTAGCTCACCTCTGGATTCTACAGTATCTCATGTGGCAGACCAGGGGGTTTGGTCAAAACGTTTACACAGATCAGACACGGACAGAGTAGGATTAGCTCGGTTTCAAGGGTGTTTATTTAAATAACAAACCAAAAGAAAAGAATAGGTCTCCCTCAGGAGACCCTGTCTAGGATACCATCTTCTGAGCCCCGGGTCTTGCTCTATCCTCCAGGAGACCCTGTCTAGGATACCATCTTCTGGGCCCCGGGTCTTGCTCTATCCTCCAGGAGACCCTCACCAGGATACCATCTTCTGAGCCCTGGGTCTTGCTCTATCCTCCAGGAGACCCTGTCTAGGATACCATCTTCTGGGCCCCGGGTCTTGCTCTATCCTCCAGGAGACCCTCAGCAGGATACCATCTTCTGAGCCCCGGGTCTTGCTCTATCCTCCAGGAGACCCTCACCAGGATACCATCTTCTGGGCCCCGGGTCTTGCTCTATCCTCCAGGAGACCCTGTCTAGGATACCATCTTCTGGGCCCCGGGTCTTGCTCTATCCTCCAGGAGACCCTCAGCAGGATACCATCTTCTGAGCCCCGGGTCTTGCTCTATCCTCCAGGAGACCCTCACCAGGATACCATCTTCTGGGCCCCGGGTCTTGCTCTATCCTCCAGGAGACCCTCACCAGGATACCATCTTCTGGACCCCGGGTCTTGCTCTATCCTCCAGGAGACCCTCACCAGGATACCATCTTCTGGGCCCTGGGTCTTGCTGTATCCTGTTGGGAACAAAAAAACTGAACTCCCTCCTTTTACCTCTGGAACCAACCCCAACTATACAGGAGTAACCTTTCTTCCCCCAGTCCCTTCTCCCGTGTGCTGCCATTCTGGCAGTTTTATGGGACCCGTCCAGCTGGTGAGCAATCCAGCCCCTTGATTACTCACCAACCACAATCAGCCCTAATTAGTCCTGGCCCGGAGAGCACATCGAGACCTGGCACATCCAGCAGAGGGAGCCATCACCTCAAGACGTATACTCCGTCTGTCATCAGGCCTCGATGAGTCTCCCCCTGGTGGCTGTCCTGCTGTACGCCAAACTCACCAGGAGTAGAACATCAATGTAGCTCACCTCTGGACTCTATAGTATCTCACCAGGAGTAGAACATCAATGTAGCTCACCTCTGGACTCTATAGTATCTCACCAGGAGTAGAGCATCAAAGTTATAGAACAGTTTAGTCCCAAACGGCACCCTATTCCCTACACAGGGGAGAGCCTCTGAATGTTTCTGTTGTTCAGTCGTGGCTCTTCTAGACTGAACAGAGGCTGCTTCCAAAATGGCACCCCTATCACCTATATATAGTGCACTACTTTTGACCAGAACCCTATTGGCCCCGTGTCACAACTAGTGCACTATAAATGGAATAGGATGCTGTTTGGGATGCAGTATTAGAAACTGAGAACAGTACGTAACCAGGCCAAAGGCCTCCCTCTGAGAAGCACATTTCATTTTCTGTCTCACCTCGCCTCATTGAGTCTCCCATCCATTCCCAGAATATCTCAAGTCGTAACACCTTGCCTCGCGGTAGCCATGATAGCCTGGTAGCCTAATGATTAGGTCGGTAGAGGCCCCAGTAGAATAGTGGAGATGCTCTTCTCTTTGATTTTGATGGGCAAAATTAGCAGCCAGGAAGGAAGATAGAGATGTTCCCCTGGAGGGTTGGAGTAGTTTTGAAATCTCAAATGAGGAATAAGAAGAGACTTTGTGTATAATCCTCTGATCTGTAATACATCTGGCTCCCTCTGTCCTCTCTCGGTCTCTCGTCTCATCTCCTCTCCTCTCCTCTCATCCTCTCCTCTCCTCTCCTCTCCTCTCCTCTCCTCTCCTCTCCTCTCCTCTCCTCTCCTCTCCTCTCCTCTCCTCTCCTCTCCTCTCCTCTCCTCTCCTCTCCTCTTCTCTTCTCTTCTCTTCTCTTCTCTTCTCTTCTCTTCTCCTTTCAATTCAATTCAAGGGGTTTTATTCGCATGGGAAACATATGTTAACATTGCCAAAGCCAGTGAGGTAGATCATATACAAAAGTGAAATAAACAATAAAAATGAACAGTAAACATTCCACTCACAGAAGTTTCAAAATAATAAAGACATTCCAAATGTCATATTATGTATATATGCAGTGTTGTAACGATGTACAAATGGTTAAAGTACAAAAGGGAAAATAAATAAACATAAATATGGGTTTTATTTACAATCGTGTTTGTGCTTCACTGGTTGACCTTTTCTTGTGACAACAGGTCACAAATCTTCCTGCTGTGATGGCACACTGTGGTATTTCACCCAATAAAAATGGGAGTTTATCAAAATCAGGTTTGTTTTCGAATTCTTTGTGGATCTGTGTAATCTGAGGGAAATATGTGTCTCTAATATGGTCATGCAGGAGGTTAGGAAGTGCAGCTCAGTTTCCACCTAATTTTGTGGGCAGTGTGCACATAGCCTGTCTTCTCTTGAGAGCCAGGTTTGCCTACGGCGACCTTTCTCAATAGCAAGGCTATGCTCACTGAGTCTACATAGTCAAAGCTTTCCTTAAGTATGGGTCAGTCACAGTGGTCAGGTATTCTGCCACTGTGTACTCTCTGTTTAGGGCCAAATAGCATTCTAGTTTGCTATGTTTTTTTGTTAATTCTTTCCAATGTGCCAATCTTTTTGTTTTCTCATGATTTGGTTGGGTCTAATTGTACCTCTCCTCTCCTCTCCCCTCCCCTCCCCTCCCCTCCTCTCCTCTCCTCTCCTCTCCTCTCCTCTCCTCTCCTCTCCTCTCCTCTCCTCTCCTCTCCTCTCCTCTCAGGTCCAGGTGTTGGTTGGTTCTGTTTCTGTGTAGACTGGTGGGCTCTCCTCTCCTCTCCTCTCCTCTCCTCTCCTCTCCTCTCCTCTCCTCTCCTCTCCTCTCCTCTCCTCTCCTCTCTGCTCCTCCCATCCCCTCCTGTCCTCTCTCGGTCTTTGCCTGTGTATTGTTAGTGTGTAGGTTTATAGGTGCCAGTAAAAGTATGTATGACTGTGTAAAGGGTTGTTGTGATGCATTAATACAGTGTACCAATTACAGTGAATAAGTGTTTGTGTGTGTGTGTGTGTGTGTGTGTGTGTGTGTGTGTGTGTGTGTGTGTGTGTGTGTGTGTGTTTGAGAGAGAGCTTTAATACTCCTATGTTGTTGTTCTCTCCCCTCAAAGCCTTTGGCTGTCCGCTCTCATCCCATGAGTCACGTGGTAGACGGTGGCTATAAGGGGAAACTGTCATCATTGGGTTCAACTCTTCTTCTCTAACTGTCACTTTGCATATCTGACTCACCCACCAGGCACAGAGCCATAAATAGTGGTTTGACGGTTTTGGCCAGGTTTCAGAATGGCTGCCATGATGGCTCCTTTCTTCTCCACATGTTGGGTGATGTAACAGGACAGTCCCCTCTGTATTTATTAATGATACCCAACTTCCTGTTGTCCAGTCATACGTAACAACAGGACAGTCCTCTCTGTATTTAGTAAGGACCCCCAACTTCCTGTTGCCCAGTCATATTAAGTCGCATCACAAAAGAAACAAACAAACAGCTGAATAAAGCAGTACATACTGAAACATCTTCACTACGTAACCACAGCACAACATGTACAACCATAATAATACCTACTGTATGTCGGTGTAGATTGTGTGTAGAGCGTGTGTGTGTTTGTAGAGTGTGTGTAGTGTGTGTGTGTGTGTAGATTGTGTACGCTAGCATGTGTGTGTTCGTAGAGTGTGTGTAGTGTGTGTGTGTGTGTAGATTGTGTACGCTAGCGTGTGTGTGTTTGTAGAGTGTGTGCAGTGTGTGTGTGTGTAGATTGTGTGTGTTAGCATGTGAGTGAGTGTGTTACAGTGTGTGTGTGTGTGTGTGTGTGTGTGTGTGTGTGTGTGTGTGTGTGTGTGTGTGTGTGTGTGTGTGTGTGTGTGTGTGTGTGTGTCTGTGTGTCTCTTCACAGTCTGTGTTGTTCCATAAGGTGTAGTTTAAACCGTTTTTAAATCAGATTTTTAATGCTTGTATGAGTTAAACGATTTGGTCTGGAGTTCCACGGAAGTCTTTATGTACTGTAGTAGAGTCTGTTCTTCACGGGGACTGTGAAGAGACCCCTGGTGGCATGTCTTGTGGGGTAGTAATGGTATCTGAGCTGTGTGCTACTCATTTGAATAGGCAGCTCGGTGCTTTCAACTTGTCAATACCTCTTACAAAGACAAGTAGTGATTCAATCAATATCTCCTCTACTTTGAGCCAGGTGAGATTCAAATGTATGTCATTGATGTTAGATTGAACATTGAAGGGCCAGCCGTGCTGCTTTGTTCTGGGCCAACTATAATTTGCTTATGTCCCTAAGTGCCGTACTTGTTGAGTGCCCCTCCCTATCTGAGATACCTACTGCAGCCCTCATCCTCCACATACAACACCCGTTCACTCCTCCCTATCTGAGATACCTACTGCAGCCCTCATCCTCCACATACAACACCCGTTCACTCCCCCCTATCTGAGATACCTACTGCAGCCCTCATCCTCCACATACAACACCCGTTCACTCCCCCCTATCTGAGATATCTACTGCAGCCCTCATCCTCCACATACAACACCCGTTCACTCCACCCTATCTGAGATACCTACTGCAGCCCTCATCCTCCACATACAACACCCGTTCACGCCCCCCCTATCTGAGATATCTACTGCAGCCCTCATCCTCCACATACAACACCCGTTCACTCCCCCCTATCTGAGATACCTACTGCTGCCCTCATCCTCCATATACAACACCCGTTCACTCCTATCTGAGATACCTACTGCAGCCCTCATCCTCCCCATACAGCACCCGTTCACTCCACCCTATCTGAGATATCTACTGCAGCCCTCATCCTCCACATACAACACCCGTTCACTCCCCCCTATCTGAGATATCTACTGCAGCCCTCATCCTCCACATACAACACCCGTTCACTCCCCCCTATCTGAGATATCTACTGCAGCCCTCATCCTCCACATACAACACCCGTTCACTCCCCCCTATCTGAGATATCTACTGCAGCCCTCATCCTCCACATACAACACCCGTTCACTCCCCCCTATCTGAGATATCTACTGCAGCCCTCATCCTCCACATACAGCACCCGTTCACTCCCCCCTATCTGAGATATCTACTGCAGCCCTCATCCTCCCCATACAACACCCGTTCACTCCCCCCTATCTGAGATATCTACTGCAGCCCTCCTCCTCCACATACAACACCCGTTCACTCCCCCCTATCTGAGATATCTACTGCAGCCCTCATCCTCCACATACAACACCCGTTCACTCCCCCCTATCTGAGATACCTACTGCAGCCCTCATCCTCCACATACAACACCCGTTCACGCCCCCCTATCTGAGATATCTACTGCAGCCCTCATCCTCCACATACAACACCCGTTCACTCCCCCCTATCTGAGATACCTACTGCTGCCCTCATCCTCCATATACAACACCCATTCACTCCTATCTGAGATACCTACTGCAGCCCTCATCCTCCCCATACAGCACCCGTTCACTCCACCCTATCTGAGATATCTACTGCAGCCCTCATCCTCCACATACAACACCCGTTCACTCCCCCCTATCTGAGATATCTACTGCAGCCCTCATCCTCCACATACAGCACCCGTTCACTCCCCCCTATCTGAGATATCTACTGCAGCCCTCATCCTCCCCATACAACACCCGTTCACTCCCCCCTATCTGAGATATCTACTGCAGCCCTCCTCCTCCACATACAACACCCGTTCACTCCCCCTTATCTGAGATATCTACTGCAGCCCTCATCCTCCACATACAACACCCGTTCACTCCCCCCTATCTGAGATACCTACTGCAGCCCTCATCCTCCACATACAACACCCGTTCACTCCCCCCTATCTGAGATAGCTGCCGCAGCCCTCATCCTCCACATACAACACCCGTTCACTCCCCCCTATCTGAGATACCTACTGCAGCCATCATCCTCCACATACAACACCCGTTCACTCCCCCCTATCTGAGATATCTACTGCAGCCCTCATCCTCCACATACAACACCCGTTCACTCCCCCCTGAGATATCTACTGCAGCCCTCATCCTCCACATACAACACCCGTTCACTCCCCCCTATCTGAGACACCTACTGCAGCCCTCATCCTCCACATACAACACCCGTTCACTCCCCCTATCTGAGATACCTACTGCAGCCCTCATCCTCCCCATACAACACCCATTCACTCCCCCTATCTGAGATACCTACTGCAGCCCTCATCCTCCCCATACAGCACCCGTTCACTCCCCCCTATCTGAGATATCTACTGCAGCCCTCATCCTCCACATACAACACCCGTTCACTCCCCCCTGAGATATCTACTGCAGCCCTCATCCTCCACATACAACACCCGTTCACTCCCCCCTATCTGAGACACCTACTGCAGCCCTCATCCTCCACATACAACACCCGTTCTGCCAGTCACATTCTGTTAAAGGTCCCCAAAGCACACACATCCCTGGGTTGCTCCTCTTTTCAGTTCGCTGCAGCTATCGACTGGAACGAGCTGCAACAAACACTCAAACTGGACAGTTTTATCTCCATCTCTTCATTCAAAGACTCAGTCATGGACACTCTTACTGACAGTTGTGGCTGCTTTGTGTGATGTATTGTTAACTCTACCTTCTTGCCCTTTGTGCTGTTGTCTGTACCCAATAATGTTTGTACCATGTTTTGTGCTGCTGCCATGTTATGCTGCTGTCATGTTGTTGTCATGTTGTTGTTGGTTTTCCCGGTAGGCTCAGTTGGTAGAGCATGGTGTTTGCAACGCCAGGGTTGTGGGTTCGATTCCCACGGGGGCCCAGTACAACAACAACAAAAAATCTATGAAATGTATGCATTCACTACTGGAAATCGCTCTGGATAAGAGCGTCTGCTAAATGACTAAAATGTAAATGCAATGTTGTGTTGCTACCATGCTGTGTTGTTATGTGTTGCTACCATGCTGTGTTGTTGTCTTAGGTCTCTCTTTATGTAGTGTTGTGTTGTCTCTCCTGTCGTGATGTGTGTTTTGTTCTACATATATATTTTATAAATTTTTTATCCCGTCCCTGCAAGAGGCCTTTTGCCTTTTGGTAGGCCGTCATTGTAAATAAGAATTTGCTCTTAACTGACTTGCCTAGTTAAATAAAGGTTCAAATAAAATACAAATAAATAAATAAAGCACACAGAAAGTCAGTTGTTAATTTGTTTACT
>NC_042962.1:2754661-2762161 GCF_901001165.1 Salmo trutta
AAGGCTAATAACTACAACTCTCCCTCTCCTACAGACTATCCACACTGACTCTACGCACATCGGTAGGTCTCTACCTGTCACGGATCCCTCCCGAACTGTGTCATTATGCACACCTGGTCCCCATTTCCTGATTGTAATTGTATAAATGTGCCCTTCGGTTCACCAGTGTCCTGTCGATTATTGTTCCAATGTCCATTGGTCGTGTGATGACCTGTGCTGTGTTGTTTTGGCTTTCGTGCCGCTTGTGATTACGGGTCTCGTCCCGTGCGGCATCGTTGTGTACATGTGTATTTATTCGAGGTACTCCTCGCTCTTTCGTTTTGGGTTTCAACCCTGTGTTTTTGTATAGTGTTTGTTTGATCTTCGTCCCCGTGCCTTTACATGGCACGTCGTAATTTGGGTAAATAAAAACCCCTATTACGCATTCCTGCGCCTGTCTCCCGATCCTTTAATACCAACGTGACACTACCTACTCAGACCCAAACTACACTGTAGCTACAATTATTATTGATCAGATGTATTACTCCATTACGCTGCTGTTCATTGATCATTTATTATTGATTACCATTAGTATCTATATATTTATTCTGCTACTGGTCACAATTACTCCTGTTTACATGTACAGTATTTATTTCCTTTAGTATCTATATATTTATCCTGTTACTGGTCACTATTACCGCTGTTTACATGTATATATTACCATTAGTGTATTACCAATAGTATGTATATATTACCATTAGTGTATTACCAATAGTATGTATATATTACCATTAGTGTATTACCAATAGTATGTATATATTACCATTAGTGTATTACCAATAGTATGTATATATTACCATTAGTGTATTACCAATAGTATGTATATATTACCATTAGTGTATTACCAATAGTATGTATATATTACCATTAGTGTATTACCAATAGTATGTATATATTACCATTAGTGTATTAACAATAGTATGTATATATTACCATTAGTGTATTACCAATAGTATGTATTAATTACCATTAGTGTATTAACAATAGTATGTATATATTACCATTAGTGTATGAACAATAGTATGTATATATTACCATTAGTGTATTACCAATAGTATGTATATATTACAATTAGTGTATTACCAATAGTATGTATATATTACCATTAGTGTATTAAAAATAGTAGGTATATATTACCATTAGTGTAAGTGTTTACATGTATATCTTACTGCCAGTCAATTTTCATGTATATTCTCACCTCAACCACTCCAGGACCCCTGGACATTGAATAAGGTACTGACCTGTATATACAACCACTCCAGGACCCCTGGACATTAAATAAGGTACTGACCTGTATATACAACCACTCCAGGACCCCTGGACATTGAATAAGGTACTGGTACTGACCTGTCTATACAACCACTCCAGGACCCCTGGACATTGAATAAGGTACTGGTACTGACCTGTATATACAACCACTCCAGGACCCCTGGACATTGAATAAGGTACTGGTACTGACCTGTATATACAACCACTCCAGGACCACTGGACATTAAATAAGGTACTGGTACTGACCTGTATATACAACCACTCCAGGACCCCTGGACATTGAATAAGGTACTGGTACTGACCTGTATATACAACCACTCCAGGACCCCTGGACATTGAATAAGGTACTGGTACTGACCTGTATATACAACCACTCCAGGACCCCTGGACATTGAATAAGGTACTGACCTGTATATACTTGCATTCTCGTGTTTCTTGAACTCATCGTAGTTTTTTTATTTTTTATTTTCTATTTTTAACTATATCTAACTTTTTATTATCACTGTATTGTTGGGAAAGAGCTCTCAAGGTAAGACTTTCACTGTACTGTTTTACACCTGTAGTATTCTTTGTATTTGACGAATAAACTTTGAAACGTGATCCTTCTAAACATTAACCAGGAAACTGTAATGACAGGAACCTCCATTCCGACTCCGCAGGTCGCCATTCTAAACTCTGCTTGGATCCAAAATGATGCCCTTTGGTTCAGCAGTTCAGGATGGGGGCGATTTCAGATGCATTAGTTCCAGGATGGTGCATTATAACAGTTTAATGTTCTGTGTAGACTGGTGGGCTCTCCTCTCCTCTCCTCTCCTCTCCTCTCCTCTCCTCTCCTCTCCTCTCCTCCCAGGTCCAGGTGTGGGTTAGTTCTGTTTCTGTGTAGACTGGTGGGCTCTCCTCTTCGCTCCTCTACTCTCCTCTCCTCTCCTCCCAGGTCCAGGTGTGGGTTAGTTCTGTTTCTGTGTAGACTGGTGGGCTCTCCTCTCCTCTCCTCTCCTCTCCTCTCCTCTCCTCTCAGTTCCATGTGTGGGTTAGTTCTGTTTCTGTGTAGACTGGTGGGCTCTCCTCTCCTCTCCTCTCCTCTCCTCTCCTCTCCTCTCCTCTCCTCTCCTCTCAGTTCCAGGTGTGGGTTAGTTCTGTTTCTGTGTAGACTGGTGGGCTCTCCTCTCCTCTCCTCTCCTCTCCTCTCCTCTCCTCTCCTCTCCTCTCCTCTCCTCTCCTCTCCTCTCCTCTCCTCTCCTCTCCTCTCCTCTCCTCTCCTCTCCTCTCCTCTCAGTTCCAGGTGTGGGTTAGTTCTGTTTCTGTGTAGACTGGTGGGCTCTCCTCTCCTCTCCTCTCCTCTCCTCTCCTCTCCTCTCCTCTCCTCTCCTCTCCTCTCAGTTCCAGATGTGGGTTAGTTCTGTTTCTGTGTAGACTGGTGGGCTCTCCTCTGTGGGTTGGTTCTGGGTTATGTTTGAAAGGGAGTTGAGGCTGTTTTAGGTTAGGGTTATGGTTAGGGTTCATCTTGTCACCCCAGCTCCTTCCTTGAGACACACAGCTGTAGAGGGGAACTGTAATGGCTGAAAATAAACCCAGTTGGTGCTCCGTGTCAATTCCAGTGTTAATTTGCTTAATTGTAATTACTTCGCTACTATTGGCCTATTTGTTGCCTATCCTCTTTACACACTGTAAATAGACTTCTTTTCTATTGTGTTATTGACTGTAGGTTCGTTTATTCCATGTGTAACTCTGTGTTGTTGTTTGTGTCGAACTGCTTTGCTTTATCTTGGCCAGGTCGCAGCTGTAAATGACAACTTGTTCTCAACTGGCCTACCTGGTTAAATAAAGGACTTGTTCTCAACTGGCCTACCTGGTTAAATAAAGGACTTGTTCTCAACTGGCCTACCTGGTTAAATAAAGAACTTGTTCTCAACTGGCCTACCTGGTTAAATAAAGAACTTGTTCTCAACTGGCCTACCTGGTTAAATAAAGGTGAAATAAAAAATAAAGAAATAAAATAAAAAGTGTGTCATCATGTGTTCAAAGGAATGTCGTCAAATCACCAGAAAGGAAAATCCCAAATATATTTAACTAGGCAAGTCAGTTAACAACAAATTCATATTTACAATGACGGCCTACCGGGGTAACAGCGGGTTAACAGCCTTGTAAAGGGGCAGAACGACAGATTCTTACCTCGTCAGCTCAGGGATTCAATCCAGCAACCTTTCGGTCACCGGCCCAATGCTCTAACCACTAGGCTACCTGTTGCCCCATAAATGATACATCCGAAAATAAATCCTCTAATATAAAGTCTGAATGATTGTCAATTAACGTCCTGTTTCTCTGTCTTATGATGGAACTCTTTCCGTTTATCTCCCATAGGGGAAATCACATGACGAGCCTTTGAGTCTAAAACAAACCTTAATTTTTCTTTACTTTATGTTACAGGTCCCTGTGGTTGTGAGGTTGTGACGCTATAGCTGATCTTGTCATTTAAAAAGCTTTCTGACTTATTAATACTCCTCTCCTCAAAATCCCCTTGTTTCCAATTATTTCTTGCGTCGTACTATATGGGACAGTCTCTACTTTTTGGTCTAGTCAAGTCTAGTCAGGTCTGAACACGTCTAGTAATTATCTCTCTGACAGAGTCTCAAGGTCGGTTTCTGATAGCTTCCTGTAAAAAAAAAAGATGCCAAGTTGCTGCTCATGCTCTGTACTGAAACACAATTATTTACTAGTCAATAAACTTCATGGAACACCAGGGGTACTAAGACAGCTTACAAAGTGTGCTGGTTTATTGGTAGTATTTCATGTATAGTACTGGTATGTCTGTAGTATTTCATGTTTAGTAGTGGTATGTCTGTAGTATTTCATGTATGGTAGTGGTATGTCTGTAGTATTTCATGTATAGTAGTGGTATGTCTGTAGTATTTCATGTATAGTAGTATTTCATGTATAGTAGTGGTATGTCTGTAGTATTTCATGTATAGTAGTATTTCATGTATAGTAGTGGTATGTCTGTAGTATTTCATGTATAGTACTGGTATGTCTGTAGTATTTCATGTATAGTACTGGTATGTCTGTAGTATTTCATGTATAGTAGTGGTATGTCTGTAGTATTTCATGTATAGTAGTGGTATGTCTGTAGTATTTCATGTATATTAGTGGTATGTCTGTAGTATTTCATGTAAAATAGGGGTATGTCTGTAGTATTTCATGTATAGTACTGGTATGTCTGTAGTATTTCATGTATAGTACTGGTATGGCTGTAGTATTTAATGTATAGTACTGGTATGTCTGTAGTATTTCATGTATTGTACTGCTATGTCTGTAGTATTTCATGTATAGTACTGGTATGTCTGTAGTATTTCATGCATAGTACTGGTGTGTCTGTAGTATTTCATGTATATTAGTGGTATGTCTGTAGTATTTCATGTATATTAGTGGTATGTCTGCAGTATTTCATGTTTATTAGTGGTATGTCTGTAGTATTTCATGTATATTAGTGGTATGTCTGTTGTATTTCATGTTTAGTATTGGTATGCTGTGGATGGTGAAATAGACATATCTACAGTTTGTTTTAGCACAATACGGTGACAGCAGGACGAGACGCTGTTGTATATTTGCTAGTGTGCATTTGACAGAGATACAGAACACCTTGATTTATGTAATCTCCAAGTTAAAAGGACAGACTTGAGTATGTTTATCCATACTTTAATTTATCTTCTCCTCTACCACAGAGAAGATATGTCACCTTCTCCGTTAGACAGTTTTTTTTATTGATTAAATTAAACAAATCCTCAGCAATCTACACATAATACCCTATAATGCCAGAGTGAAAACAGGTTTTTATTCAGCCCCTTGTCTATGAGACTCTAAATTGAACTCAGGTGCATCCTGTTTCCATTGATCATCCTTGAGATGTTTCTACAATTTGATTGGAGTCCACCTGTGGTAAATTCATTTGATTGGACATGATTTGGAAAGGCACACACCTGTCTATATAAGGTCCCACAGTTGACAGTGCATGTCAGAGCAAAAACCAAGCCATGAGGTCGAAGGAATTCTCTGTGGAGCTCGGAGACAGGATTGTGTCGAGGCACAGATCTGGGGAAGGGTAACCAAAACATTTCTGCAGAATTGAAGGTACCCAGGAACACAGTGGCCTCCATCATTCTTAAATAGAAGAAGTTTGGTACCACCAAGATTGTGACCAAGAACCCGAAGGTCACTCTGACAGAGCTCCAGAGTTCCTCTGTGGAGATGGGAGAACCCTCCAGAAGGACAACCATCTCTGCAGCACTCCACCAATCAGGCCTTTACGGTAGAGTGGCCAGACGGAAGCCACTCCTCAGTTTTAAAATTATGTAATAATGCTGTAACGTAACAAATTGTGGAAAAAGTAAAAGTGCATTCGGAAAGTATTCAGACCCAGTGAGTACTGGTTTTCACCGCCTCCCTCTTCCCCTCTGTCACTCTGTCTCTTTCTCTCTCTCCCTCTTTCCTTCTTTCCATCTCTCTCTCTCTATATATATATGTTTCTCTCTCTCTCTCTCTTTCCTTATTTCCCTCTCTCTCTCTCTCTCTCTCTCTCTCTCTGTTTCTCTCTCTCTCTTTCTCTCTCTCTCTCTCTCTCTCTCTCTCTCTCTCTCTCTCTCTCTCTCTCTCTCTCTCTCTGTTTCTCTCTCTCTCTTTCTCTCTGTCTCTCTCTCATAAAGAGGAAAAGATAGACATACTGTATTTATGTCAGAATATCCATCATCTTTGCCATGTAAAGTTCATCTGTATTCTGTAACATACAGCAGGATCTTGGCCTCACCTTTACTGCATGTCTGTGTATGGAGACCTGATGATGTTTTCCAACTTTTCTGACAACCTTGTCTGTTGTGTTATTCTGCAAGGAGAGTAAGGGGAGAGATTTACAACAGCTGATGAAATGAACAATGTCAAAGTGTGAAAACATTTTTGATCAGTGTTATTTCTAGATTTAAAATCTACACAGGTCTAATCAGCTAGGTTTGCAATGTGCGGAAGTTTCAGCTTCCCATGGTGACATCACCACGCGGTAGATTGGTTAACGCACCAATAACAAAGAGAGTTCTAAATCTCTCTGCCAATAACAGCTAGCGTTCTGTTTTCCCCTCCCCACTCAGACCACTCCCAGACAGACCCAGCTAAACTATTGATTGAGAAATAGTGGGTTTTTTTTGTAAAAAATAAAATAAAAGGCATTTTTGCCCATTTTTATTGAAATCTATTACAGTAAGGTACTTAATTGTTACAAAAGAAATGATTGGATTTGGACATTTTATAAATGGCTGCAGTGAGCTTTAAAGTATAACCCGCAGGTGATAACTATGCAGACATTCAATGAAGGTGTGTGTGTGTGTGTGTGTGTGTGTGTGTGTGTGCACGTGCACGTGTGTGTGTTTTTGTGCGTCACTAAGGAGATGCCGAAGAGAGATTGGACCGGGCACTTTGATTGGGTAAGGATTTTACTGTCAGGAAGAGAAGAAGAGGAGGAGGAGGAGGAGGACGAAGAGGAGGAGGAGGAGGAGGAGGAAGAGGAGAGGAAAGGTACAGATACGTTGCTGACGCAGACTTCCTCAGTTCCCTCTCTCATGATTAATGGCCGAGTCCCTCCATCCTCTGACAGCACAGCGTTGCCAACAAAAACCTCCAGAGATGAGAGTGGCCGCCAATTACCTTCCTCAATAACGTTCGCTCGAAGGCTGAGTGACAGGTCGCTCCACACAGGGCCCGGAGAGACTCTGGGAGGAGAGACATTAAAGCCAGGAGTTCCTGCCTCTCTAAGATATACGGCCCCTCCACTCCCCCTCTTCTCCCCCTCCACTCCACCTCCGCCCCACCTCCTCTCCTACTCCACTCCCTTTCCTCTCCCCCTCCACTCCCCCTCCTTCCCCCTCCTCTCCAATCTCCCTCCCCCTCCTCTCCACTCCCCCTCCTCTCCACCTCCACTCCCTTTCCTCTCCCCCTCTTCTCCCCCTCCACCCCACCTCCTCTCCACCTCCACTCCTTTCCTCTCCCCCTCCTCTCTCCCTCCTCCCCCCTCCTCTCCTCTCCCCCTCCTCTCTCCCTCCTCCCCCCCTCCTCTCCCCCTCCACTCCCTTTCCTCTCCCCCCTCTTCTCCACTGCAGTGGACACAAATGCACAGAAGAAAAAAACGGCCCCTTCAGAAAACCCTGAGAGAAA